>NW_018408493.1:2143263-2186168 GCF_002113885.1 Mizuhopecten yessoensis
CTATCTACCCTCTACTGTAGTCATAAAATATGATTTCATCTAATAAAACAACTGTTTACCAATATTGCTTGATTTAATAAACATTCGCACCACTTTAATTACTTGAGATTCCATGCACCACCTAAGCTGACTTAAGAAAGAAATTATTCCTAAAATGTCAAAGCAGTTTTTCTGCCATACATTCATGGATATTATTATTAATTGAAAATTTCAATTTTTATATCTATAAACATAACAATTAATATACTGCTTTTCATTATATGCTTGGATTGCTGTGGAAAAAATAATTCATAAAAAATGAAATAATAGTTAAAGAAATTAGTTTTATGATATGTAAATGGCAGTTTTCTTTATTTTTTAAACCTGATGGACACTAAAATTACAAAAATATATCCCTGTTTCAATGATTTGTCAGTATACCACTTATTCACAGCTGATCTTGACCACACCTGTATGTTGTCACCAGGCAACAGTAGCCCCTAGGGCCCAAGCTCCCACAGGTGACACCCTGTGTATTATAATTACCTGGATAGACATATAGGAACCATGTATTACAGGTAACATGATGTAATAATGCTATACATTTTGTATATATGTAAAAAGTTTTGATAAATTTTAGGGGGGATGAATATTTTATGGGGGGGATGAGTATTTAATGCATTAAATACTCATCCGGATGAGTATTTTATGGGGGATGAAAATTTTATATGACACCGGGAACTTCAGCTTTCCTCCACCATCAAAACCTGGCACGTCTTTAAATGACCACCGCTGTTCTTAGGACGTAAAACAGGAACTAACCATGATCCAGCCAATTTAACAAAAAAAAGAATTGCTTAAATAAAACATAATTAATTTATGGCGAAGAAGCAAGATGGACGATACTTGAAACAATCGTTGATTTTCGCCCTTGAAGAAAGCCAAGAGGCCCAAATATTGGGAATTAGGGTGACATTTGTTCTATATATTTTTCATCTTTTTTCCCTTTGGTAATCATTTATTGTTTATTATAATTATTTAAATATTTCTTTTTAATGACACATGTTCATCAATCTATTTATTTATTTTGCAGGGATAATGTAAAAGAATTTATAGATATTTGGGATGCTGTACTAGATTTTATGAAAAATTTGACCCTTTCAAAGAAATCTGCTGAGTTTCCTAAGATAATGGAGCCATTTGGTTGGTATTTCCTTGACGAGATGCCAGAAAATTACTTTAAGGTTTGTATTACGATTATAAGGCGATGCAAAAACATGTCAAGTGTCTCTGCTGACATCTAGCGCAAAATGTTTGCAAACCAGAATAAACAGTCAAAGTCACAGTTTCTGATTTTTAGCTCACCTGGCCGAAAGGGCTGTCGTCTGTCGCCTGTCTGTAAACTTTTTCTTTTGAACAACTTCTCCTGAAGAACTGGAGGACCTAGGGTCATAATATTTGGCCAGTAGGTACATGGGATGGAGTGCTATAAAGTTTCTTCATTAAAATGACCTTGACCTACTTTCAAGGTCACAGGGGTCAAATATGTTAAAAAATTCAAACAACAATATCCTAAGAACCATTTGGACTAGAGTCATGATATACTTAGATATGTTATGTAGACCAGCTGTGTGAATCGCTTTCTTTATTACTGTAATGAGGTCAAAGGTCTACTTTTAAGTGCTAGCCAGAGTCAAAGGTTAACGTAAATTTAAAAATTTCAAACAACAATATCTTAAGAAGTGTTTAAGAGATACTAAAATGCCCTGTGTTCTAGTTACCAAATTTGGTCTGAAGTTACCTATATGTCAGTTTCATGTAACAAAAGAAACAGGTGAGCGATAAAGGCCCTCTGGGCCTCTTGTTACGACCACCTTCTATTCTGGATCATTTTGGTTGTTTATTTTAAAAGGAGACAACTGGTAAATCAAGTTGATCATTTTGGAAAAAAAAAACTAACAACATTTAATCTGCTGTGTCTGAATCGTTAAAGAAATCATTTCATTCTCTTTATCAGTTTAAAAATAAAATGTTTGCAGAAAGGAAGAAAAATTAATACCGGTATACATAAATACTTAGCTTTGCAGTGACTGAAGGCAGAAATCTGATAGAAGTCAATAATATATATATATTTGACATGTGTATTGAACAAATTTTTCAAATGAAAGTTTTTCATAAAAATTCCTAGGAACATCCTCAGGTTGTCGACAAATGGGCAACTGTGTTTAGTGAGATACTTCTAAAGGGTCCGTCAGCGAAATCCCTAGAAAGTTGGGCCTACAGGATGGCAGACACTGTACAGGAAAGGGCTGTATTGAAGTAAGTCGCTTTAGTTCTTCAGTCGACCCATCTCCCCTCCAAATAAAATCGACTTTGAGACAACGGCATTGCTGATTTTTTTTATTTTTATTTAAAACGTAAACCTTTAAAATGTGCTACACAATATTAACTTATTTTGCTTCGTTGTTTTTTTTATTAATATCATAATTTATGCAAACTTATCACTTTTCTAGTCGCAAAGAAGTTCTGAACCTTTCATAAATACACAAGTGAAATCAGATTCAAAAGATAAATGCTTGAATGGAAAAAACCCAGCTCTGCACTTATAATGGGTCAGTCGCAGTTAAGGATACCCGTACCACTGCCAAAATGTGTACTTTTATAATGCATTGGAAACTTTCTTCTCTCATTTCCGTGTGTGTAAGATAGAGCTGTCCAGGGTAAGAAAGGGGTGTAAGAAATTTCTATCTTACCCCCCATTTCACGTGACTTGACGTCACAATGGCTCGACAATGACATGACGTCACGAGTTTGGAAAACTCCGATGTCGCAATGCGGAAAAGGCGATGTGATGAAATTAAAACCTTTACGATATGTTAACCGTATAATTTAGAAAGAGGAGATTGTTTTTTCTGTGCAAACTATGCTTGCAAATATTGGGTATGCTAAATCACGCTGACAGATTAATTTTGTTTTTGTCAAAAAGCTCAGGGAAAAATTTGATATTTTCAAAATGGTAGCTACTCCAAACGCATTCATGATGACTGAACTTATTCTGGTAGTTGTAATGAGAAAAATACTCTTTCATGCCCAATGGTGTAGGATTGGGAAATTACACCCTCAGGATTTTCAAATTTGGAAAAATTCTTGGCAAAGCCTCAGGTTTTACCAGATTTGGAAACCCCAAGGGTGGAATTTCCCTATCTTACACCCCTGGACATGAGAGAGTCTTATACTCCAGCATTATTATAAATTTGAGAAAGCATTGTACCTATCACAAAACTGACATTTACCATATTTATCCGTCAATAAGCCCACGCTTGGTGATAAACCCACCAATATATATTACAGTTACAAAGAAATGACAACGAAGAATTTCCATTGTCCTGTAATAAGCCACACCTCCTTAATTACTTTCAGTCAGAATTAATCTGTTTGATTAAATCAGGGCTGATTTTTGTAGGATAAATGCGGTAGTTGAATATGTATATTTTAATTTTTAACTAAAATTTGCAAAATGGATAAGATAAAGTTTGGGATTCCTTTGTTGAAAGAAAACCCTTATCCATGCACACAAAAAAATTGCATAGCCCTTATTTAGTTTATAACCCATTGGGGTGGAATTTATGGACATACATATATATCATACACTCAGTAACCCATTGAAATTATACCTCTTTCATTTATTGTACTGTTTGAAATGTATTCAGTAATTTTTAGCTCACCTGGCCTCCTTCTAAGGGCAGATGGGTGGGGCCCATTAGGGGAAATAGAGGAAAACATCAAATATCCTTCTCCTTTTGTACCGATGAAGGGATTTGACCAAATTTGGTCTGGAGCATCATTGGCCAAAGGGTTCTCAGTTTTGTATGAACGGAGGGTATGGTCCCCCTGGGGGCAGAGGGACGGGGTCAAATAGGGGAAAATAGGTAAATTTTTAAAAATCTTCTCCTCAACCAATTGAAGGATTTTGACCAAATTTGTCCTAGAGCATCTTTGGACAAAGGAGACTCAAGTTTGTATAAACGGAGGGTGTGGGCCTTCTGGCGGCATAGGAGCGGGGCCCAATAGGGGAAATAGAGGATTTTTTTTCTCCTACTATACAAGTGAAGGGATTTAAACCAAATGCAGTCTGAAGCATGCTTAGGGAGAAAAGAATCAATTTTGTTTAAACTGAGGTGTGTGGATTCCCCTTCTTTGGGGCAGATTAGTGGGGCCCATTAGGGGAAATAGAGGAAAACATTAAAGATCCTTCTCCTTCTGTACCGTTGAAGGGATTTTAACCTAACCAAACTTGTTTTAGAGAATCTTTGGGCAAAGGGAATTGAATATTTATAAATGGAAGATGCAACTTTGTTACTTGTACTCCTTTGATAAACCTGAATGGTACTCAGCAGGTTTAAAATTGAAAAATAAAATACCAGGTGAGCTATTAAGGCCCCTGGACCTCTTGTTTAAATCACAATAGCAAAAACATATAATAACAAAACTTAAAAAATAATGAAAATCAGTCAGCAGACTTCTTTTAACTCATTCACCCCTGACGACACATTTGAACACCTTCAATTCAAAGATTGTAATAGTTCATTATGAAATGTCAGGGGTGAATGAGTTAAGAAGTATTGGTCATTAGGCCAAATTATAAACAACTTGTAGCAGAAAATCAACATGGTTGGATTTCCATTTTCCAGGAAAGAATCTGCTGTCGTGTGGTTCCCGATCGTGAAGGGTTTCCTCAGATGTGGGCAGAAGGATAGTGCACAGATTGCAGTTAAAATCTTGGAGGAAGGAAAATTCAAGAGAATCTGGACATGGAAGGTAAGACATGTAGATTTATATTTAAAGAATCAGGCATTTTGGTTACGATTTAATTTTTTTGCTGTAAGAATCAAACTTTTGATTAGGAATTTTCTGTTATGAACATCTGAAATTTTAATGAGGTCATTTTTATCTTTCTAACCATGTAGTGGTTCAAATGACCAAGGTGAACTTATACACTACCCTATATATGTCCATCAACAACTTCTTCTGAACGGTTGAGGAGAATTTAACCATATTGTTTTAAGCAGATTCTCTTTAACTATGAGATGGATATTTATAGCCATATTTAGTTGAAAGCATTCTCAGATTGGTAGGGATTCAAAATTTTACAAATAGAGAGACTGCCCCCTAGTGGGGCGTGGCCAAAAAAGGGTTGTAACCTGGCCATTATATATAGTTTAGATCTCTAGTCTTGAAATTGCTGGGCATGAAGAAATGAATACAGATATTCTTCCAGGATTCTCTGGGCTTATTGCAAGATTAATATGCAACATGTTTCACTCATTATATATTTTCCAGAAAAATTACCAAGAAGCATCAGAAATGATTGAAATTATCAGCAAAGTGGACTTTCCGACCGATGGGAATGAGAATGACAGACAATTGATGAAGTCTTACGGAGATTGCATCAGAACTCTTCTGGATCAACTCACGTATGTTTGGAAATAAAAATTGTACAGTTGTTGGATCCCACAAAGTTGAACAATGTACAGGGTGCGCACGTTGGAAGCCTGTGCGATAGTAGTGTTCACACAACTGTAGGATAGCTATTGCACAGTTGTATAATAGGTATCGTGGTTGATATATATTAAGGATTGGCCTGTGAATAAATACAATTTTGTATTTAAGCGTAAATCTTTCCTGATTTAAATAAATTGTATGTTGCAATATTTACATGGTTATACATAATATATACGATGTACCTTATTTCACTTGAACCTTCCAGATATTTTTGATTTTTAACATCGATCAATTGATTTTTCCATATCGCACATTTGTGCATGTTTTTTATCAACTGTACAACTATAGGATAGATTAGTTTAGTTGTACAGTTAATCTTTTAACAATCAAATTTACTTAAAATCCTGGTATTATGCATGTGTAAAAGTTGTGCATTGATTAGGTTGCCTAACAAGTGTCAGCTGTAGGGAATTTGCCTTTAGCTCAGCAGTAGAGCATCAGGCTGGAGAGCCAAGGGTCACGGGTTCGAGCCCCAGCGACTGCCCTATCTTTAATTTATCACTATTCCTCGTCCTACTACAATCTGGTGCCGTTGATCCTCCCTGTTCAAGGTAGGAGAGCCCTTGGCGGGGAGTCAAAAGAACCTTGGTTGGTGTTTAAAAAAAGGGGGGGGGGAATAGTGTAAAAGATGTGCATCGATTAGGTTGCCTTACTACTGTCAGCTGTAGGGAATTTACCTTAAGCTCAACTGTAGATTATCGGCTGGAGAGCCAAGGGTCTCTAGTTCGAGACCCAGCGACGGCACTATCTTCATCACTGTTCCTTGTCCTACTACACATGGGATTCTCTGAAATTATACCTTTAGCTATCCACTATAGACCTCTCTGTCTCATATCCTTTGATATTTCTCAGAGTTGTAGATTTCATGTCTGACTGCTGCATGAAATTAACACCTCCAAATAGATTACAATCAGGAAAGGTTATGGTTGCTGTAGAAAATACCTCCTTCAGCAGTGTAGCAGTTAGCATAACCCTTTCACCACTGTGGACCACAATGAACTCATCGAGAAAAACGTATGGTAGAGTCTACTAAAGTTACCTAGGGGTGAAAGGGTTAAATAGACTTTGAAAACTCTGAAATCAAATTCTAAATCAAAATACAAACATATAGTCAGTCAGGAATCTTTTATGCCCCGTTGAACTTTTGTTAAGTTCAACTTTAAATGTACATGTTAGGATAAATTTTCTGGAGGGGCCTCTTTGAAATTCTAGGGTTCTGTTTTATATATAAAATTGTCAGGAAATATGTATTCTGTTTATGTCATGTTTCTGTTAATATCATGTTTTTCTCTGGCAAATGGGAAGTGATATTAAGAGAAATCTACTGTATATATTTATATATTATAACTTTACCCTTAAAATATGTCATGACAAAATCAAAGGTTTCGTAAATAATTGTCTTTGCAGATGATACAAGACATAGAAATCCCATGATTTTAATAAAAAAATTAAGGTTATATATTGTATAAATGTATAATCTGCAATCCATAATACATAATTATAAGTATGCCTGGTAATAAGCCCATACCTGATAATAAGCCCATACCTGGTAATAAGCCCATACCTGGTAATAAGCTCATACCTGATAATAAGCCCATGCCTGATAATAAGCCCATGCCTGGTAATAAGCCCATACCTGGTAATAAGCCCATGCCTGGTAATAACCCCATGCCTGGGAATAAGCCCATGCCTGGTAATAAGCCCATGCCTGGTAATAAGCACATACCTGGTAATAAGCCCATGCCTGGTAATATGCCCATGCCTGGTAATGAGCCCATTCCTGGTAATAAGCCCATGCCTGGTAGTAAGCCCATTCCTGGTAATAAGCCCATTCCTGGTCATAAGCCCATGCCTGGTAATAAGCCAATGCCTGGTAATAAGCCCATGCCTGGGAATAAGCCCATACCTGGTAATAAGCCCACACCTGGTAATAAGCCCACCCATATCCATTGATGTTCAGTAAAAATGCCAACAAATGCTATTTAAATGTACTATAGTCCACCTTTATGTTTCGAGTCAAGAGGTTTTGTATTGCACCCCTGGGCTTATTGTAGAATTTATATAAAAATATCAAACTTACGACAAAGTCCAGACTTATTTTGTATATACCGGTAACACTACTAATATTCTATTCATTAATCAAACTTCTATGAGTCAAATTTGTCACTGTTTTAAAGTAAAATTAAGGTCCCTTCATTATGAAAACATTGAAAACTACAACTAATACATCTAATTGAAAACAGTTAACCTTAATGAGAACATTGAAATGTAAACATAGGCCTATGTCAAAGAAATGGTATGTACAAATTTTACTTATTGGTACATATTGTATAAATAAACATGCTATTCTTATTACTGTAAGTCCAATTATTTATAGATTTAACATTAAATCTTTTAGCCTGTGTTTTGTCACGTTCAGACTTAATATGTACAGAATTTAAATGATGTTTAATGATCAACATTGCTGAGTCGAAATCCCGGAGTTTCAAATTTTTCCCGATGGTCCCGTAAAGTTTTAAACATCAAAGTTTGACTGTAATCAGAATACATAGACGTACTGAGTTTACATGGTTTACTTTTAATGTACTGTTTAATTTACAAAATATTATTTTTATTATTTTCCAGGATGGCCAAAGTTGCAGACAAAGCTGTGGGAAGTGTAGCGAAATTTGTCGTAAATATTATGGCAATGAGGTCAGAGGCCCTCAATGAGTTCGTTGAGGGATTCGCTGACAGCATTTCACTACAGGTACAGTTGCAAATTTTCCATGAACAAGACATAATTATGTAAAATTCAACTATATATAGTCATTAAACATCACATTGGCAAGTTATTGAGACTTGATTTGAACAGGATTACGTAAATCTAGAAATTACGTTGGTTGGTTGGCACAGTTGACAGTGCTCTCAGAGATGGCCGAGGGTCGACTCCCCGATCTGACAACATAAGGATTGGGTCTACTGCTCAACCACGTGGGTTTTCTTCTTGTTTCTCCAGTTTCCTTCCACATTAAGACCCTCTGCCTGCTTCCATCGGAGCCAACTAGAGTGCTTAATATGATTTATTAATGTTGCAAAATAAACAAACATTATATTTTATATATCTTGGTGCCCGAATCAAACAGTCTCATTTGTATCCATCTTTCATTCAAAATTCTTTTTTATTTTCAGAGCAATCATGAAGTAATCCCTGAGGTGATCAAGAAATTTTCCACAATTTATATGGATGCAGACTACCCATGGGACGACAGGGATACACAAAGATGTGGTCAGACAATTATCGATAGTGTCATCAATGCCTACAAGTATGTCCTGGGATAGAGCAGCCCCTGGGTTTGGCTGGACATTTCTTATCCAGGGATAGGGTGAGGTCCTACCTACCTTTCCTCCCCACCCCACCCCACACCCCCAAATGTCTGGGATAGAGCAGCCCCTGGGTTTGGCTGGACATTTCTTATCCAGGGATAGGGTGAGGTCCTACCCATTCCTCCTTTCCTCCAAACCCTGAAAGTGTAGAAATGTTCACATTCTTAAAACTGATTGCTGTGTGGACATTTTTATGTTGGCATTAATTCTGAAATTTACATATTCTGTATAACTACATGTATAATCTATATAATTCATAAATCAATATGCATGTGTGGATATTTTTTGTGCTAATTTACTCATTGCAAAAAATGGAAGCATTTCACACCATGAAACTTTCCAATTATAACGGAACTGATCCGGGTCGATCATCGGCAACCAGGTACATCAGTCTAGAGTTCAAAGGGTCCTGGGTTTGAGCCCCGGCCTGGCCGTCACATTTCTCTTTCTTCTGTTACAAATGGGAAAGCTTGCCAATCCTTGTTTCAAGCACTGGGTGAAAGCTTGGCAAGGGGATACTCGAACTTCGGCTGTAAATAGTGTTTTCTCGGGTGAATACTTAGAAAAACATGGGAGGGACGAATGTAGTGGAACTTGACTGGTTCAATCAATCGTCAGGGACCAGCTAGGTCAATACCTAGAGCGTCCGTCTAGAGTTCAAAGGGTTCGAATCCCAGTCTGGCTGTTGCACTTCTCTTTCTCCCGTTACACAATTTTACATTACATAGAGAATAATACATGCCTTTTTCCATATCACACCCAGTATCAACCCGAGACTGCAATATCAGCCCGAGGGCTGATATTAGTTGAGGGTTGATATTGGGTGTGATATGGAAAAAGTGATGTTTTATTCTGTTTATTACATACTTACTAATAAAAGCTACTATCTTATGATGAATTTTTCTTTTGAAATATTGAAAAACGAAAAAAATTCAAAAAGGGGTGTGGAAAAAGTCATGATTTATTCTGTTTATTACATACTTACTAATAAAAGCTACTATCTTACTATAATTTTTTTTCTTTTGAAATATTGAAAAACGAAAAAAAATCCAAAAGGGGTGTGATACGGGTGTTGCGGGCTGATACAGGTTTTGCGGGCTGATACAGGTTTTGGGGTGTGATACGGCGGGGGCTGATACGGCTTTTTGGGTGTGATACGGCGAGGGCTGATATGGGTAAGAGCAATTGTGTCGTATCGCATATACAAAAAAAACGAAATATGACATGGGTATGTAATAAAGTGAAATATGGCTGGCAGCACGAACACAACTTTAAAGCTAGGGGAAAGACATTTTTTTTCAATATTAAGTAATAATATAGGTCTTCAATAAGATTCAGCGGTTTGGAAATATGTAATATTAAAGTTTTTACTGTCTACACAAACAATGTGGGTATTAAATGTGTCGCAATGTTTCAAGACCGACTGGTCCATTTGTCAAGCTATCATATGATAGCTTGACAAGGGACCGGTCGGTCTTGAAATGTTGCGACCCGTTCAATACCTACATTGTTTGAGTATTGGGTAAAACTTTGTTATCAATAATACATGTATTTCATGCTATGTTCTAACTTGTAGATCAGGGAAGGACATGCCGGATGATGTGGTGGACACACTGGTCCAGATGATGCTTTACACCATGGAAACTGAAGATCTGGATTATACAGATGTTGTCCACGGTACAATCACAATTTATGGCTGTACTGCAACATCTAGTCTGATAACTTTTTTAAACAAAGTAAGTGAAGGTATTCAGGGTACAGTTATAATAAAGTAAATATTCCTTATGATCTTTCCCTAAATAAATTCAGCACTGACTTATTCACTCTTATGACTAAAATGATATCCAGATTTCTTATGATACTGCTATATACACTGTATATTCTACGAGCATATGAGCATATACCTGCCGTTTATCCTCTACACTTGACGCTATGACTTTTAAGTTGAAGAACATCAATCTATTTTCAAGTTCACAAGGGGGTCAAAAGTGGGGGTCAAAGGTTCTTAATGCTGCCTAGATAGTAATTTAGTTGCTTGCTAGGGTAAAACGTTGTCAGGATTGTTAAAAACATTACCTTGACCAACTTTGAAAGTCCCCTGGGCAAAAGAGTTAAAACCTTCAAGCAAAGATCATTAAGGTGTAGAGTAATGATATTTAGACTATTGTTAGCACATTTGCTATCAAGTTCATCTAAATTGACCTTGACCCACTTTGAGATTACAGATATGAGGTGTGTTTGCGAAATGGATATCAGGTAAAAGATACCAACCCAATGTGCCTCGTATTTTTTTATGGTATATTTAAAAAAAAAAAAAAATGGACTTATTGTGTCAATGTTTTGCTTTCCTCCTACTTCAGCATATGGGCAGTGACAGTCCCGAAAGAGTTTTGGGGCCAATGATGCCAGCCATCGTAAAACAGTTAAGCCATGAAGAAGAGGATCTACGGAATGCAGCTCGCAGTATAATGTCCCTGATGAGCTCGCAAGCACCTACTGCGATCCTCCCTCATATCGAGGCCCTCATTCAGTGGTATAAGACAACTAGTGCTGTTGATGCTTTGTGTAAGTGTTTAAGCTCGTAATAATATTATAGAGTATGAAAAAAACTGTAGGAATCCATGTTTTCAGCTAACCTGTCTGAATGGTAAAGCAAATTCACATTATGGCAGGTCGTCATTTTTTCTGTCAGCTTATCTCAAGGAGTAGAAGTTGGAAAATAAACCCAAATTTTGAAAATTTTGCTCTAACAGTATGGGTTTAGAGATTTTAACCTTATTTTGTCTGAAGCATCCTTTTGCCAATATGACTCCTAAGGTATAAACAGAGGGGTGTGGCTTGTCTAGGGTTAGAGGGGTACAGCTCAATTGGAAAGAAAGGGAATCATTAAAATTCTTCTCCTTTTATGCAAGGAAAGAGATTTAAGTCAAAATTGGTCTGGAATATCCTTGGACCAAGGGAGCCCAGAATTGTACAGGCCGAGGATGTGGACCATCTAGTTGTGGGGTTCTATAGGGAAAATATATGTCAGTTTTAAAAAATCCTACTCCTTCAGTAGTGGTAAAGGTATTTTAACCAAATGTAGTCTTAGCTGGCCAAGGAGACGTAACATTGTATAACAGAGTTTGGTTATCCTTGGAGCAAAGGGGTGTTAGGCCCATTAGTGACTATGGGTAAGGATGGTTGAAGTGATTTTGATTTAGTATTGTATAAATAATCTCTAAATCAAGGTTACTGATTGAATAGAGACATATTTATGTGTATACAAATACCCTTGTTGCTGAGTATTTGCTTCTTTGAGCAATATTTATAGTAAATATTGATACTGGTCTGACAGACCAAGACGAGATTGTCCATCTACAATTTATTCTTCTGAACTACCGGGGAGACTGGCCTTAAACCTCGGATCATATTTGCAATGCTACTTTTAACGAGAATATTTTGCCATAATTGCTTAAATATATATTATATCCAGATGAGTAGTACAGGCCCTCTAGGCCTCTTGTATATATAAATATATGGTGTTGTTACTTGAAAACAGTAATATCTACTGATAAATAACACTTCTGTTTACTTCAAAAAAACCTAATTTAAACTTCTGTATGTGTTTGTGAGTGTGCCTCATGGGTGTATACATGTGTCATCATTTTAGCAAATTCACATTTCCTAATTTAAGTTTTCGAACTTCAAACATTGGTCAAGTATGAGGCAATTGATTGTGTTGACAGTAAAACTTTGATAACTCCAATAAGTTTGCCTTTTGGAGTGCCAAGGTCAATGGCAAAAGTGTGTGTTATCGCTCCAGTGACCATTTGTAAACAGAATTTGATCAAGTTTCGTAAAATAATGAAGAAAGAAAGTACCTCAAACAAGTTTGTGTTACGAAGTGCTAAGGTCAAGGTCACAATTGCTATTTATGGATAAAAAAAAATCATATGTTTACTGTGTGTAAATTAATAAAAATGAATAGCAGAGAGAGAGATATATAAGGAAAGTTGGTGCTGTTTCTTAATTAACAACTTATTACTAATTAGAATATATTTGATAATTAAGAATAAATAAATATTATTGTTTTACAGCTGCGATTTGGCAACCATATAAAAAAGGTGATGGGATCTCTAAAGAAGATTTTGACGATTTGATAAAAGCTATGAATGGAGACAGAGATACAGACCACGGAGCCATGCAATCTGTCATGTTAATGGAGATGGGTGAAAAACAACCAGAGGTGACTTAGAATTACTTATTTCTCATCTCAGAAAATGTCAAATAGTGATTTTAATGGAGGTCTACTTGTAGTACTGTGAAGATAAGAGATAACTCATGATATTTGGCCAATAGCATGTTTGATGAGAGGCTAAAAACTTTGTTCAAATGATGTCCTTGACCCACTTTCAAGGTCACAGGGGTCAAATGTTGAAAACTACTTAAACAATTTTTCTCAATACGCAATAGGTCTAGGGTAATGATATATAGCCAGACATATGCACGGATGAAAGGGTACTATATTTGTTCAGATGAGTGACCTTACCCCAATTTCAAGTTCACAGGAGTCAAATGTGTTAAAATCTTCAAACAACTTCTTTTCAATAACCTATTTATAGGCCCAGGGTAATCATATTATAGCATGCTGGGATGAAGCACTAAAAATGCTACTTAGTTTGTTTAAATGAATGACCTTGATCCATTTTCAAGGTCACAGGGGTCAAATGCTTTAAAAAAATATTTAAACAACCTCTTTTCAATACCCAAAAGACCTAAAGAGATGACATTTAGCCTGTTGTATGCTGGGGTGAGGGGGCAAATGTTAAAAAAAATATTTATGACAATTTCTTCTTAATAACCAAAAGTCCCAGATTGGTGATATTAAGCCTGTGCGTAGTATACTTGAATGAAAAGCTACCATTTTTGTTCAAATGAATGATATTCATCCATAATCAAGCTCACATTGTTCAAATCTGTTGAACATCTTTGAACAACTTATTGTTATTAAATAAGAGGCCTAGAGTGATGATATTTGGCCAATAGCACGCTTAGATGAAGGACTTCATGTACAAAGTTAATTGGTTCAAATGAACTTCTCAATTTTCAAAAGCTAGGCCAAAGGTAAAAATATTTAGCTCAGGTAGCATGCTGGGGTAGAGGGCTACAAAGTGTGTTCAAATGAATGACCTTGACCAACCTTGATATTTTGCCAGTTGCATGCTTTGGGATGAAAGTATGTTAAGTTTGGTCTTCTGATAGATCTCTGTTAGACTTTCAAAGTCACAAGGAACAATTCGCTAAAATCTTTTAATAAGTTCTTTTAAATGACCAGGAGTCTTATTGATAAGTGATAATATTTAGCCTGTAGCTTTATTTGGTCCAGTTAAATATAAATGTATATATGCTTGTTAAATAATATTGATAGAGACTAATATACCTGAAGATTTTGATATTTTTTGACTCACAGTCCAACTGTATAAAATATTGCTTTCATTATTTGGATTTTCAGCAATTTACACAAGAGCATGTTGACATGATGCTCACTGAGAGATTCGTGGATAATAACGACAACCAGTACAGAATATTGCTAGCTTTGGGTGGAGCCATTCAGAAACAGCCACAATTTTTCGGAAAAAATGCCCTCGACCATGTCCTGAGGAATCCAAAGTTGAATGTAACCTTTATCACGGCTATCCAGCCTATCGGGGTCAGCCTTGCCCATCATCACCCGGTACGTCTTAATAAAAACATCTCAATCATTTATTTATATTATGTATCTAGAGGATAACCCTACCGTATTTTGAAAGTTGCAGCGGTATATTGTGATTGTATACCGTTGCAAATTGAGTTGCACTGGCAACAACAAGCGGAGCTAGTAAAAAGGATATTTGTTGGAACAAGATCTTGCTTTCTCCTATACTTGCCTGCGAAAGACACGATTTCACCCATGTAATGATAAAAACCTGTCTTCTCTTCCGGACAGACAGCCTGCACTTGCAGTATGACGCCATGATGCACTTTTGCATACTTGACCTCTGACATTTGATGGCATTCTCAGTACACTTTGATATCTGTCCCGCCATTGTTTGTTACCACTATGAAAATAACATACTGTATTTAGGTTTGGTTTGTTTGTGTTATCATATTAACAGCTATGGTCATTTAAGGACGTGCCAGGTTTTGGTTGTGGAGAAAAAACCGGAGTTCCCAGAGAAAACCCACCAACCTGCGGCCAGTACCTGGCAATTTAACTGCCCCACGTAGGCCTCGAACCCATGCCCAGTGGTAAAGGACTAGTGGTAGCAGGATGTCAAATGCCTTAACCACTTGGCCACCGTGGCCCCTCTATATTTAGGCACGTCTCTCATGGACTACAAGCATATGAATACATGTAGAGTATTTACACTAACATGTTTATTTTGAGTATGGGAGAAAAAGAATCAAACACGGGTGTGGTCCCCCATTCTATAGTCACCAGCTCCATCACGCAGTGAACGTCAATCAGAAACCATTTGGAAATCTATCATACTTTGAAATCACAGGGCTGATAGGTCATATTACATGGGTTAATACGCAAAAAAATATGACATGGGTATGTTCACTGGATAACACAGTACATTATGTGATAAATCATTATATGTTATGGTTTTCGCTGTTATCAGGTTTATCTGCATGATGTTTGTACAAATATTTTTATCTTTAATGGACATTACACAAAAAGGAAATTGTCATGAGCATAATAAATGATAATTTATATAATATTACTAGTATTAATGCTTTATAAAAACATTTCCCACTGACTTGCCAGGAACTTGTGGAGGATGTTCTGACAGAGTTCGTGAACCTCTCGAAAAAGTGTGACAATCCCCTTTACCAATTCCCCCTGGTTGACAGTATTCATACAATTGGAACACAGCACGGGATCGAACGACTCAAACCACATCGCCCGTACATCGAAGAATTACAGAGTAAAGCCACTACTGCTACAGTCAAAGACAAGGCCACTTCTATTCTTAATGAAATGGATGGTATCAGGTAATAACATATTCTCTCATTTCCGTGTGTGTAAGATAGAGCTGTGCAGTGTAAGAAATGGATGTAAGAATTTTTTATCTTACACTCCGTTTCACGTGACGTGACGTAACAACTGCACAAATTTGTGGTGTCATGAATTTGAAAAGTCCCGATGCCGCAATGCGGAAAAGGCAACGTGATGAAAATAAAACCTTTTACAATTATTGACCATACAAGTTAGAATGATGAGATTATTAAATATGGGGTATTCTAAATCTCGCTGACAGATTCGCTTTCATCAAAAAAACTGAGGGAAAAGTTGATATTTTCAAAATGGTGGCCAGTCCCAATGTATTTTTATGGTTTCTAAGCTTATTCTGTATGTAGGAATGAAAGTAAAATACTCTTTCATGTCCAGGGGTGTAGGAAAGGGAAATTCCACCCTCAGATTTTCAAATTTGGCGAAACGCTCTGCAAAGCCCTGGGCATGAAAGAGTCTTATATTCTAACTCATTACAACATAGAGACCTGGGCATGCTTGTTCAAAGCCTGATTCATGCAATTTTTCAAAATATTTCTTCTTCTAATTTCTGAAAATTTACATTTTGTTTTTTTTTAAATTCCAGACCATAATTTTAAATTCCTATGAATGAAGTTTAAATTTGTTAATTTTAATATATTGTCTAATTAATGTTTTAACAGACTGAAGCTTAAGTGCATTATCCAAGTGTAACAGATTAGCATTTTGATGATTTTTACCGTGCTCTCACAATATATGCTATAGGAAAAGGGTTAGATACAGAAACTTAAATTAGTGCAATCATCATTCATGATTTAGTGAAATATTTAAAGTGTAAAAAGCAGTAAAATCGGAATACCGTTAAGGGGTGCATGTTTATGGTATTTGATAATGATACTGTATAAACAAGAAAAATTATCAGGGTTTTAACCCTTTCACCGCTACGTAACTTTAATAGACTCTACCATACATTGATATTGCTAAGTCCATTTTGGTTTACAGTGGTGAAAGGGTTAACAACTAAGTTTTGCCCTAGATATAATTTCTTGTCAAAGATCAAGTCTTTGCTTGTGTATAAGGAAATTATAACTTAGATGACCATTCTATCTTGTATTTGTTGACACAGTATTTTTGTTATGATCTATGAAATAATATTGAAGACTACATGTATACACAGGGGGCCGCGCGGTGGCCAAGTGGTTAAGGCGTCTGACATTCTGCTACCACTAGCCCTCCACCACTGGGTCACGGGTTCGAGGCCTACGTGGGGCATCCACCAGATACTGGCTGTAGGTCGGTGGAGTTTTTCTCCAGGAACTCCGGCTTTCCTCCACCAACAAAACCTGGCACGTCCTTAAATGACCATAGCTGTTAATAGGACGTAAAACACAAACAAACCAAACCAAATACATGTATACACATTATACTTTTGTAGCTGAATAATAACAAATTCTTCCATTTATTTCAAGTTTTGATCAGACATAACTTGATTTGTTGCCAGTGTGGAAGGCATAGTGAAGGATGTTGAACACCAGAAGGGAGATATAAATGTCCTCAACACCAAGGTTACTGAAACAACGGCTAAAGTTGATGTGGTTGATAAGAAAGTTGACAAGCAGGAAAAGGAAATTGTTACGGTCAAAACTGGACTTAAAGCTACCAATAAACGTGTGGATACTGTAGAAAAAGATCTGGATGAAACAAAAATCAAGGTTGAGAAGGTTGACAACAAGGTCTGTTTTATTTAACTGGAGTTGCCACTATTAACATGGCATCTGTATATGCTTTGTTTGCAGTAAATATTTTAACACAAATTTTAATACCAAGTGAACATTGTTGTCCCGGATTACATTGCTATGGTTAGAATGATATAAAGATAAATGATTGAATTCATTGAAGTTTCATTTAAAGATTGAATCCTGCTTTTGTAGATTTTATGGGGTGATGAATTTAGTTCGTCTTGAGAAAAGTCGATGAACTGCGAAGCTGTTTATGTTGACTTTGTCTTAGGACCAACTCAATTCATCAACAAAAAAATATTCAATATATTTCAATTGAACCCGATTCGTTGTTAAAACCAGGAACTTGTGTAAGTCTATCATTAAGCACCAGATGGACTGGAGCTTGTACAAATCTATGTTTAAAATTGAGATATAGTTTGTTATTGAATGTTTGTGGTCATACCTTGGAATAATTGAAAAACAAACAAAAAATCAAAAAACAATTAAAGTGACAAGAGGTTCTATTGTCCTCGTCAGTAAATTGTGAGGGAATCATAATAATGTTTTGTGTGATGTTTTAGTGTTCACAGTAGAAAAAATGCTGATCTTCTAAGCTTTAAAGTCAAATTCAATACTTTAATCATTTCCCATGATATTGAAATCAGATCTAGACCATTTTCATATCACTGACATGCACGCCAACTGAAAACAGCCAAATATGACCTAAACATCTTTACAACAGACCAATTAGTTGATACAATGCCAAATTTCCTTGACAATTCCTGCTAATTTTCGCCTCAGTGATTTACAAAGGTTGTAAGATGGCACCAATCAGGGGGGATAACTCTATAGACGAAATTCTACCAGACTAAGGGAAATAACTCAAATGCTAACTATCTGCACACTTATAAACTCAAGCATCATGTAATTTATCATAAACACAAGTGTTAATTAAATCTTCATTGTGATAACTTAAAGTATTACAAGAAATCATTTTTATTATATTTACATTGATATTTACAGACAATGACCAACGCCCCTAAATGGTCAAGAGATCTGACCAAGCTGATGAATCCACAGTCAGATCATGACTGGAGACTTCTGGCGAAGAGATTGGCATACACACCTGATGACATCAAGGGCTGGGCGACCCAGCACGACCCCTGTATGGGCCTCCTCAGTGAGTGGTACGCCACCCACAAGACGATCGAGGCCACCCACGCTGTACTAGTTGCTCTACAGGAGATAGACAGGATGGATGGTGCCGCCATTGTCGAGAATGCCATGAAGGCTGTAGGTCAGTAAACATATATTACTGTAAAATTGGAAATTTATGCAGAATGAAAATACCCTAATGTGAATAATTGATACACGATAGGTTTATAGATTTCAGGAACCATTGTCAATGCAAAATTTACACACAAAACGATCAGTTTAAGGAGTCACAAAGCGAACTATTCCTCACACATACACCCACAAAAAAATCCACTTGCCTAGTATACAGTATGTGAAAGAGTTGTAGAACTTTTAGGAGCAGAGAATAACCCACCCCAAATGGTAAAATGAAGCCATTTGAAAACAAAAACTCATTTCATTGTTTAATGCAATGTCGTAATGGAGAAGAAAAAAAATTGGTTCTAAGGTTGAATAATTTAGGGTAGACAGGGTTTCCAATAATCTAGGGTAGACAGGGTTCCCTATAACCTAGGGTAGACAGATCTAGAGTTCCCAATAACCTAGGGTAGACAGGGTTCCCAATAATCTAGGGTAGACAGGGTTCCCAATAACCTAGGGTAGACAGGGTTCCCAATAACCTAGGCTGAGGTGAAATGAAGCCTTTCACCATTTTTATATTATTTTTGCCTTAGCAGGCAGAAACATGTTGGCAACTAGTCAAAAAAGAACATGCTTTATAGAAAGTCTGAAACCAGCTTCAGGAGTTGCTGTTTTTATTTATTTGTTACTTTAAAGAGAGCTCATTGTCATATATATTCTATTTCTGTTCTCAGAGGGAGTTGTGGAAGAAGAGGTAGACTACACCACACCTCCACCTATCTTCCTTAGTTACCAGTGGGGTCATCAGAACGAGGTCAAGTTACTGCGCAATCACCTACAAATGGCCGGGTACGAGTGCTGGATGGACATCGGACAAATGGGAGGCGGGGACAAACTCTTTGAGAAGATTGACAACGGAATCCGTGGCGCAAAGATCATTATATGTTGTGTGTCTGAAAAGTATTCCAAATCTCCCAACTGTAACAGAGAGGTGAGTAACAGTGGTATTAGTGTCACTTTCCAAGAGGACAAAGGTCAAGTATGGTGCAAAGGGTCAAAGTTCAAACCCACGACTAGGGGTCAAAGGTCAAATTTTAGCAACGATTATCTGTGTTATAATTTTGAACAGAAGACAATGTGTGGTGGTAGGGTACATCTTTGTATAATAATTCGACAATATACCATTGAAAAGGACATGTGTCATTACTAGAAAATGCTTGTTCACATTTGTACCTTATTTAATTTTGCAGGTGAACCTGTCTGTAAGCTTGGGTAAGCCCATGATTCCCCTTCTGATGGAGAAGATGGCCTGGCCTCCTAAGGGCTCTATGGGACCAATCTTCAGTGAGTATCTGTTTGTGAGATTTTTCCAGCGAGGAGGAGAGGAGACTAAAGACCAACGTTTTTGGCCAGCCCCCAAGTTCCAGGAACTGTTGATGCAGCTAAACATGTATAAAGCCATGCCTGACGAATCTCTTATAACAAAAGGTACATGTCATTTTACTGTAAAACATAGATATTCTTGACAGATGACTTACATATTCTTAGAAATTATTTTTTTCTTCTTTTCAAAGTATTACTTACATTTTTAGCCAATGTTTTTTTATCAACTTCTGTCATCCTATGGGGTCCATGAACCGTTTTATATTTCAAACTTAAAATCATATTTTCTTGAACCAATTTCACCAAAATTTAGCCAAAATTGATAAGTGCATGGAGCCAGTTTGAAATCCAACATGGCAACTATGGCAGCCATTTTGAAAATGTGTTTGGAATTTAAACTGAAATTCTACTGAATGAGTTTGTCTGAAACTTATTGGTAATGATTTTATAGCAATATGGCCACTAAGACAGCCATTTTGAAAATGTATTTGCAATTAAAACTCCAATTCTAACGAAGAAATTTCACAGAAAATTAGTACAAATAATCAGCACATGGTGCTAACCAATTGTTGTTATTCTTGAGCCAATTTGAAATCGAATATGACCAACATGGCAGCCATTTGGAAATCTATTTCCAACTTTTAGTATTTTTGTAATGGTCTGATAAGAAATTAACCATATGTTTCATGTTATACAGAGTATAAGGACTGGTGGATGCCTGTGGCAGAGGAAATCGTCATAACCAAAAAGAAAGAAGATGGAGGTCAAAGTTCATCAGGAAAAACAGAATCAAAACAGGTAAATTGTTGAATAAATTCATCTTGATAAATCAAAACTGCAATTGCCAGGCTTTATTTATGTTCAGCACTTTTATTTGGTAAAATGGATTAAACAGTATATGCATTAGAAGTCTATCTGCATTTATATCTTATTTGGTGATTTTTGTCCCAGTTGTTTGTTCTAGACTAGGTTATAAATAGAATAAATATCAACTGTTGTTATATTGTAGGGGGAAGAAGAGCTGTCCCCTGATGTGTTCCTGTCGTACCAGTGGGGTAAACAGAAACAGATCAAACAGCTGTACAGGAGGCTGAATGAGCTTGGATACAGCTGCTGGATGGATATCTACCAGATGGGAGGTGGGGACTCGCTGTATGACAAAATTGACCGGGGAGTCCGTGGCTGTAAGGTCGTCCTGAGCTGTGTGACCTCCAAGTACGCACTGTCGGCCAACTGTCGTAGGGAGGTGAGTCTGGCTGATTCTCTCAAGAAGCCAATGGTTCCTCTCCTCCTGGAGAAGATAGACTGGCCCCCCACTGGACCTATGAGTATGGTCTTCACACAGCTTCTCTTTATCAATTTCTACCGTGACGAGGCCCTCCAAATGTCCTGGAACGGAGATAAGTTTGATGAACTCCGTGGTAAGATACGGGAATATATCCCAGCTTTATCAAGTGATGATCATCCAACAGCAGTCACAGGTCCAGAAAAGTCGCCAACAAAATCAAGCAATGTTGGACAGAAAACACCTAAAGAAGAAGAGAAACCTGCGAATCAGGCAAAGAAACCAGCATCACCTCAAAAGGAAACGAAGCCTGCCGATAAAGCAGAGAAACCGGCAGAAGCTAAAGAAGAACCAAAACCTGCTGAAAAGCCAAAGACGCAGCCAGCACCTAAAGAAGAGTCCAAACCAGCAGATAAAAAATCGTCAGCATGTGTATTACTCTAACACCTGACAGCTCTATAGAACAACATGTGTAGAACAACATGTTTTCTACTGAACACAACAGTGTTCTTCTGCAGCAACCAAATATTTCCTATAGGAGGAAGCTCAAAGAAGGAAGATATTTGGCATTGCTATAGAAGATCTGAAACAAGAAATCCTGGTGATGATCTGTGATAGAATGAATTTTGTCCCTGAAAGATATAGATTAGCCAACAAGTATTTTATTTACAAGAAACTTTTTTTTTTTTTTTTTATTTTAACAGAAAAAGTCCAGTTCTTCACAAAATATACAATATACCAGCAAATGGACGCATACATTTCTGATGGTCAACGTGCTTAGATAAGTAATACCATTTCAAAGGGTTGTCATACATAACAAAAATCTCATAATTGAAGTGTTTGAATGTAAATATAACATTGTTAATTTGATATCACATGTATTTTCTTATCTCTTAACAGTTTTCATCAAATATTAATGCCTTTTTGGTATTTGACAATTAATATACCTGGTATATAATTTACTTTATATATACTGTATTTACATTGTCCGTCCACCCTTTGTCAATTTGTAATTTAAATCTTTATTAATTGTCATGGGTATTTTGTTTTAGTTGATATGTGATATATTATGTACAATATATATATATAATACACATGGTGTGATGAATGAATTTTATTTTAAAAAGTAAGTTTGAAGCACATTCCATAATTTTTTTCTTTGATGATATCAACTCAATTTGAGGGGAAAAGTTGAATGACATCAAAACTGATATTATGTTGTAATCCAGCTGAAGACGAATACAATACATGTTGATATTTTGTGAAATTACATTCTCAGGACAAGGGTAAAATTGCTTTATTGCTATCATAAGGAATTAATACCATTAATAATGTACATGTAAAACAATCAAGTGTCTGGCCACGGTGGCCAAGTAGTTTAGGCGTATGGCATTCTGCTACCACTAGCCCTCCACCACTTGGTTGCGGGTTTGAGACCTAGCTACATGGGGCAGTCGCCAAGTACACTGTACTTGCCGCAGGTCGGTGATTTTTTTTCTGGGTACTCCAATCCGGCTTTCATCTACTGTACAACCAAAACCTGGCAGGTCCTTAAATAACCTTAGCTGTTAATAGGACGTAAAACACAAACAATCCAAACCTGGCAGGTCCTTAAATGACCTTAGCTGTTAATAGGACGTAAAACACAAACAATCCAAACCTGGCAGGTCCTTAAATGACCTTAGCTGTTAATAGGACGTAAAACACAAACAATCCAAACCTGGCAGGTCCTTAAATGACCTTAGCTGTTAATAGGACGTAAAACACAAACAATCCAAACCTGGCAGGTCCTTAAATGACCTTAGCTGTTAATAGGACGTAAAACACAAACAATCCAAACCTGGCAGGTCCTTAAATGACCTTAGCTGTTAATAGGACGTAAAACACAAACAATCCAAACCTGGCAGGTCCTTAAATGACCTTAGCTGTTAATAGGACGTAAAACACAAACAATCCAAACCTGGCAGGTCCTTAAATGACCTTAGCTGTTAATAGGACGTAAAACACAAACAATCCAAACCTGGCAGGTCCTTAAATGACCATAGCTGTTAATAGGACGTAAAACACAAACAAACAAACAATCAAATATCAAAGAGTAAATTCAGATTTTGATTACCAACGGTATTGAGTAGTCAACTACAGTTGTTTTGAGCGGCTGTTTGTTCAATTTTCTCCTACCACACCGTTAGTGTTTCCCTCGTGTTGTAAATAATGAGTGTCTAGCTTCAAGCACATTTATAATAGAATTATAGTTATTTGTCTTGTATTTTGTGTGAAATGTTATTTGTATACATGTCTACTCTTCAAAAGACAGGGCATATTATGTTTTTATGTAAGCAGGTGGGCAAAGGGTAACCAATGGGGCAGTTTGCCTTGAAAACTTGGCAAATGATATTTTCTGTACTATCACTATTGATTCCTTCTTGGTTTTTATGTCAATGTAAGTATTAGCCTACTCGTGCAATAAATATTTTATTGTCCAAATTTAGTGTCTTCATTTGCTCATACTGTTGTCAGAACTCATTAGACCTTAACAATATAAATATGTACCGTTTTTTACCTATTTTAAAAAAAGTGAACTCAGCAATTTGCAAAGTTTAACAATATGTGCAAAACCCTTCAAAAATTAAAACAAAAAACAAACAAAAAGTAGCCACAATAGAAAATTGTTATATTAGGTGAATAGATATGTTGATATGTGATATATTATGTACAATATATATATATAATACACATGGTGTGATGAATGAATTTTGTCCCTGAAAGATATAGATTAGCCAACAAGTATTTTATTTACAAGAAACTTTTTTTTTTTTTTTTTATTTTAACAGAAAAAGTCCAGTTCTTCACAAAATATACAATATACCAGCAAATGGACGCATACATTTCTGATGGTCAACGTGCTTAGATAAGTAATACCATTTCAAAGGGTTGTCATACATAACAAAAATCTCATAATTGAAGTGTTTGAATGTAAATATAACATTGTTAATTTGATATCACATGTATTTTCTTATCTCTTAACAGTTTTCATCAAATATTAATGCCTTTTTGGTATTTGACAATTAATATACCTGGTATATAATTTACTTTATATATACTGTATTTACATTGTCCGTCCACCCTTTGTCAATTTGTAATTTAAATCTTTATTAATTGTCATGGGTATTTTGTTTTAGTTGATATGTGATATATTATGTACAATATATATATATAATACACATGGTGTGATGAATGAATTTTATTTTAAAAAGTAAGTTTGAAGCACATTCCATAATTTTTTTCTTTGATGATATCAACTCAATTTGAGGGGAAAAGTTGAATGACATCAAAACTGATATTATGTTGTAATCCAGCTGAAGACGAATACAATACATGTTGATATTTTGTGAAATTACATTCTCAGGACAAGGGTAAAATTGCTTTATTGCTATCATAAGGAATTAATACCATTAATAATGTACATGTAAAACAATCAAGTGTCTGGCCACGGTGGCCAAGTAGTTTAGGCGTATGGCATTCTGCTACCACTAGCCCTCCACCACTTGGTTGCGGGTTTGAGACCTAGCTACATGGGGCAGTCGCCAAGTACACTGTACTTGCCGCAGGTCGGTGATTTTTTTTCTGGGTACTCCAATCCGGCTTTCATCTACTGTACAACCAAAACCTGGCAGGTCCTTAAATAACCTTAGCTGTTAATAGGACGTAAAACACAAACAATCCAAACCTGGCAGGTCCTTAAATGACCTTAGCTGTTAATAGGACGTAAAACACAAACAATCCAAACCTGGCAGGTCCTTAAATGACCTTAGCTGTTAATAGGACGTAAAACACAAACAATCCAAACCTGGCAGGTCCTTAAATGACCTTAGCTGTTAATAGGACGTAAAACACAAACAATCCAAACCTGGCAGGTCCTTAAATGACCTTAGCTGTTAATAGGACGTAAAACACAAACAATCCAAACCTGGCAGGTCCTTAAATGACCTTAGCTGTTAATAGGACGTAAAACACAAACAATCCAAACCTGGCAGGTCCTTAAATGACCTTAGCTGTTAATAGGACGTAAAACACAAACAATCCAAACCTGGCAGGTCCTTAAATGACCTTAGCTGTTAATAGGACGTAAAACACAAACAATCCAAACCTGGCAGGTCCTTAAATGACCATAGCTGTTAATAGGACGTAAAACACAAACAAACAAACAATCAAATATCAAAGAGTAAATTCAGATTTTGATTACCAACGGTATTGAGTAGTCAACTACAGTTGTTTTGAGCGGCTGTTTGTTCAATTTTCTCCTACCACACCGTTAGTGTTTCCCTCGTGTTGTAAATAATGAGTGTCTAGCTTCAAGCACATTTATAATAGAATTATAGTTATTTGTCTTGTATTTTGTGTGAAATGTTATTTGTATACATGTCTACTCTTCAAAAGACAGGGCATATTATGTTTTTATGTAAGCAGGTGGGCAAAGGGTAACCAATGGGGCAGTTTGCCTTGAAAACTTGGCAAATGATATTTTCTGTACTATCACTATTGATTCCTTCTTGGTTTTTATGTCAATGTAAGTATTAGCCTACTCGTGCAATAAATATTTTATTGTCCAAATTTAGTGTCTTCATTTGCTCATACTGTTGTCAGAACTCATTAGACCTTAACAATATAAATATGTACCGTTTTTTACCTATTTTAAAAAAAGTGAACTCAGCAATTTGCAAAGTTTAACAATATGTGCAAAACCCTTCAAAAATTAAAACAAAAAACAAACAAAAAGTAGCCACAATAGAAAATTGTTATATTAGGTGAATAGATATGTTGATATGTGATATATTATGTACAATATATATATATAATACACATGGTGTGATGAATGAATTTTGTCCCTGAAAGATATAGATTAGCCAACAAGTATTTTATTTACAAGAAACTTTTTTTTTTTTTTTTTATTTTAACAGAAAAAGTCCAGTTCTTCACAAAATATACAATATACCAGCAAATGGACGCATACATTTCTGATGGTCAACGTGCTTAGATAAGTAATACCATTTCAAAGGGTTGTCATACATAACAAAAATCTCATAATTGAAGTGTTTGAATGTAAATATAACATTGTTAATTTGATATCACATGTATTTTCTTATCTCTTAACAGTTTTCATCAAATATTAATGCCTTTTTGGTATTTGACAATTAATATACCTGGTATATAATTTACTTTATATATACTGTATTTACATTGTCCGTCCACCCTTTGTCAATTTGTAATTTAAATCTTTATTAATTGTCATGGGTATTTTGTTTTAGTTGATATGTGATATATTATGTACAATATATATATATAATACACATGGTGTGATGAATGAATTTTATTTTAAAAAGTAAGTTTGAAGCACATTCCATAATTTTTTTCTTTGATGATATCAACTCAATTTGAGGGGAAAAGTTGAATGACATCAAAACTGATATTATGTTGTAATCCAGCTGAAGACGAATACAATACATGTTGATATTTTGTGAAATTACATTCTCAGGACAAGGGTAAAATTGCTTTATTGCTATCATAAGGAATTAATACCATTAATAATGTACATGTAAAACAATCAAGTGTCTGGCCACGGTGGCCAAGTAGTTTAGGCGTATGGCATTCTGCTACCACTAGCCCTCCACCACTTGGTTGCGGGTTTGAGACCTAGCTACATGGGGCAGTCGCCAAGTACACTGTACTTGCCGCAGGTCGGTGATTTTTTTTCTGGGTACTCCAATCCGGCTTTCATCTACTGTACAACCAAAACCTGGCAGGTCCTTAAATAACCTTAGCTGTTAATAGGACGTAAAACACAAACAATCCAAACCTGGCAGGTCCTTAAATGACCTTAGCTGTTAATAGGACGTAAAACACAAACAATCCAAACCTGGCAGGTCCTTAAATGACCTTAGCTGTTAATAGGACGTAAAACACAAACAATCCAAACCTGGCAGGTCCTTAAATGACCTTAGCTGTTAATAGGACGTAAAACACAAACAATCCAAACCTGGCAGGTCCTTAAATGACCTTAGCTGTTAATAGGACGTAAAACACAAACAATCCAAACCTGGCAGGTCCTTAAATGACCTTAGCTGTTAATAGGACGTAAAACACAAACAATCCAAACCTGGCAGGTCCTTAAATGACCTTAGCTGTTAATAGGACGTAAAACACAAACAATCCAAACCTGGCAGGTCCTTAAATGACCTTAGCTGTTAATAGGACGTAAAACACAAACAATCCAAACCTGGCAGGTCCTTAAATGACCATAGCTGTTAATAGGACGTAAAACACAAACAAACAAACAATCAAATATCAAAGAGTAAATTCAGATTTTGATTACCAACGGTATTGAGTAGTCAACTACAGTTGTTTTGAGCGGCTGTTTGTTCAATTTTCTCCTACCACACCGTTAGTGTTTCCCTCGTGTTGTAAATAATGAGTGTCTAGCTTCAAGCACATTTATAATAGAATTATAGTTATTTGTCTTGTATTTTGTGTGAAATGTTATTTGTATACATGTCTACTCTTCAAAAGACAGGGCATATTATGTTTTTATGTAAGCAGGTGGGCAAAGGGTAACCAATGGGGCAGTTTGCCTTGAAAACTTGGCAAATGATATTTTCTGTACTATCACTATTGATTCCTTCTTGGTTTTTATGTCAATGTAAGTATTAGCCTACTCGTGCAATAAATATTTTATTGTCCAAATTTAGTGTCTTCATTTGCTCATACTGTTGTCAGAACTCATTAGACCTTAACAATATAAATATGTACCGTTTTTTACCTATTTTAAAAAAAGTGAACTCAGCAATTTGCAAAGTTTAACAATATGTGCAAAACCCTTCAAAAATTAAAACAAAAAACAAACAAAAAGTAGCCACAATAGAAAATTGTTATATTAGGTGAATAGATAGGATATTTAGACCAGAAAATAGGGCATGTATAAGGGATGGAAAACTTATTAGGAAGAATACGGTATACAATATATTATTGGTGCAGAAAAAGAAAATCAAGTTTTATTTTATACCTTTGATATGTTTTGTTGTTTGTTTTTCTTTGTATTTTCCCACTTTGGACCATACTTTACGTAAATAGTGTTACAGAAATATATGCTAATTTGACTTTTTCCACATAATTCAATAATATGATATATAGGTGCTACTGTACCAAGATGCAAATGCTTGAGGAGATTTATTTTATTCAGTTTAAATATGACATCATCTACTAGATCAGGGTAAGGTATTGTAGATACGAAACTGACACTGCTGGGAAAAAGAGTAGCTTTTGAATAGTAAAACCTGTCATTATCAATCTTGCCGATTCGTCGTGCACCCAAGATCAAGAGGGGACGTCATCAATTTTTAGCTCACCTGGCACAAAGTGCCAAGTGAGCTTATGCCGTGGCGCGGCGTCCGTCGTCCGTCCGTCCTCGTCCGTCAACTTTTCATTTAAACAACTTCTTCTGAAGAACGGACAGGCCTAGAGTCATGATATTTGGCTGAAAGCTTCGTTGGTAGGAGCCCTACAAAGTTTGAGAACGAAAATGACCTTGACCTGTTTTCAAGGTCACAGGGGTCAAATATGTCAAAAACTTCAAACGACTTCTTCTGAAGAATTAAAAGGTATAGAATCTTCATATTTGGCTGATGGCTTCCTTGGATGGAGCCCAACAAAGTTTGAGAATGAAAATTACCTTGACCTTCTTTCAAGGTCACAGGGGTCAAATGTGTCAAACACTTCAAACGACTTCTTCTGAAGAACTGAAAGGTATATAATCTTTATATTTGGCTGGTGGCTTCCTGGGATAGAGCCCAACAAAGTTTGAGAATGAAAACTAGTTTGACCTACTTTCAAGGTCACAGGGGTCATATATGTCAAAAGCTTCAAATGACTTCTTCTGAAGAACTGAAAGGTATAGAATCTTTATTTTTGATTGATGGCTTCCTTGGATAGAGCCCGACAAAGTTTGAGAATGAAAATGACCTTGACCTTCTTTCAAGGTCACAGGAGTCAAATGTGTCAGACACTTCAAACGACTTCTTCTGAAGAACTGAAAGGTATATAATCTCTATATTTGGCTTGTAGCTTCCTAGGAAAGAGCCGAACAAAGTTTGAGAATGAAAATGACCTTGACCTTCTTTTAAGGTCACATGAGGCAGATATGTCAAACACTTTAAACGACTTCTTCTGAAGAACTGGTAGTTATAAAATCTTAATATTTGGCAGGTGGCTTCCTGGGAAAGAGCCAAACAAAGTTTGCGAATGAAAATGACCTTGACCTACTTTCAAGGTCACAGCGTTCAAATATGTCAAACAGTTCAAACAGCTTCTTCTGAAGAATTAAAAGGCATAAAATTATAATATTTGGCTGGTGACTTCCCGGGATAGAGCTCACCAAAGTTTGCAAATGAAAATGACCTCAACCTACTTTAGAGGTCACAGAGGTCAACAACATTTTAATGGATTTGTTCTTGAGAACTAAAAGGAATGGATTCATAAGATTTGGCTGGTAGCTTTTTGGAATAGAGCTAACCAATTTGAGAAGGAAAATGACATTGACCTACTTACAAGATCACAGGGAAAAATATGTCAAGCAACTTCTGAAGAAGAATCAAAAAGCATAGAATCTTATAATAATATTTTGCTGGTAGTTTCAACAGATGGAGCCAACAAAGTTTGCGAGGGAAATATTTTTAGTGCAATATAATATTTAATGAGAATATTTTGCTATGACTGCTTAAATATTCAGGTGAGCGATACAGGCCCTCTTGGGCCTCTTGTTATGATGTCATATTATCCCCAAATGATTTCCAAGACTGGGACAAAATAATTAGCATGATGTCATCAATATAATGACTGACTGGTAGTGATAGGTAGACTTGGTTCAAATTCTAACATTTACAATATTTAAAAAAAAAAAAGGTTCTCTGCTTCCAAAAAATGTATAAACCTGCCTTGGATACATTTAGTACCTTAAGGCTGTTAAACTTTATTTTTAAACTTAAATAATGCGCTAAAACACTGGTACATGAACTGGCATGCACTGTTATAGAAAAATTGCAGAACAAGAAGTGTATTTAGTTGTTTCACACACGACATCCTAATTAAGGTAGTGATTTGATGTGCTAGGTAGGAAAATTTCATTTTTAGGTTTTGACTGGGATATCCTATATGAACAAATTTCTATTGTACGATTGTATATCATATATTTTTCCATATATTTGTGTAATTGTAATTGTTTTATTTTCAATATATATTTAAGTGATCATTTGAAGTGATGATTATCTCCTTTATATCTCAGTGCGATATACAATTATGATATTTTTTTCAAAGCAATTCCTTTTGTACTGTAGTATTTTATAATGTTAGATTTACAATTTGCAATTTGTTATATTGTGCAAGAGTTGTCTCCCTTATTATTGATCACTTCCATTTCATGAACAATAATCAGGTTTTTCCTCCTCTTTAATTTTGTATAAGATTTAAATGCTAAATTTGCAAATATGAATACATTGCAACAGACGAAACAGATTGTGTTACAGATAGCTCGACAATATTTAAAGGAAATAATTATACAGATGTATGATATATACATTTGTATATCTGTTTAAATTGTGTGGAAGAGAGGATATTTACCCGCACAAGTAGATCTTTTTATTCAATGTTTGCACAAGATTTTTTCTTCAGAAATAATCAAAATTGACCATGCACAGTTTAAAAGGATGGAAAAAAAAATGCAGGTGAGAAAATGTTGCAAAAAAAGTATGAATTAAGTATTTTTTTTCCACAACATTTTCAAATCCTAATTATATATTCAGCCATAACATACAAACATGCCTTTGTGCTGTATGTTGATGATTTCTACAATAAAAACGTAGATATACATAATGCTCTTTTGTTTCAGTTACCACTTTACTCACCACAAACATATTAATTATCTTCAGGAGCCCTTTTCAACACTTCCTTTGCACAACATCCTTTATATACCACCAAACCTCTTAATAAAATAATGCTAACATTTTGTCTCACCAAATCAACAAAATATGGTTATGCCTTGTCGATAAGGCAGTATGACAAAGATACAGAGGCTGGGTTAGGTTTGGAACAGTGTTTCCTGTGTGAAGTCTTTTGTCTTACAATTCATGGTTGTAGGCAGATGGAAAATGCTACAACATCATCAGCCTGGAAGAGTTTTATGTAACTGTGATATATTATACATGTGTGCATTTTATACTTTCATTTAGGTAAAGAGTACCAATACATTTATCATTATAACAAAGAAGAGCTCTACCCAGAGTTTTGTTTTTAACTTGGAGTAATCTTCCTTATATTTAGAAGACGAACAAATTAACTCTTTCAATGTTTATTTACATTTTTCATAGAATTTGCAGCCATACATAAATTGGACTCTCATTTTGGTGGTATTTATCTATAATTTCTTATACTATTTTCAAACATTATACAAACATTTAGACAACTATGATAAGCTAAAAGCGAAGCAACATATACTTTTTTATGAAATAGTTCTTTGAAAAGGACTTAAACAAAGATTTCACAATATCGACAGGAGTAATATTGTTTAATGGGAAAATTTATTTACCCTGCAATTTAGTTTTCGCCTTTTTTGCCTGTCGTTATATTATGAGGGCAAATATATCATTTGAGTGCACATTAGTAAACAACATAATATGCATATTAATTAAATGTGAGGTGCAAGTTAACTCGAGACAAATATGGATTATTCTGGCAAAAGGAGAAAGTTAGACTTAGTGAAAATTTCCCGATATATAATAACAAAAATAAATTTATTGGTGCTCCTTACTTCTATATATTTGTGTGATGCTTTGAAATGATCTATAATAAAACAATACATATTTGTCTGTGATATTTGATAATGTGTAAGTGTTTACGTTATATATAATCTATTTTGAAAGAAATTTATTTTTTTAGATATATTATGTTTTATGATTTGTTTACACTTATATATCAGCAATCAATAATTAAGAATGATAAATGTCCATGTTGTTGTTCCAGTTTTCAAGTGTAAAAGTTTAATTGGTTTATGAGAGGCTTATAACCTACTGCTGTCATGTTATCATTTACATTTCTATATAGCCATGAAGCTAAACAGACTTATCTCCCTTGCAAGTGTTTTTTGGTTAAATGCCATATATGATCTTAAGTGTCAACCTCTGAAACCTCCAATGAGGGACATTTCCCTTATTCCACATTTCCAATGAGGGAGAAAGTTTGTGAAATGCAACTGAAACTGCTTTGCTCAATTTATCTTTCCCTTTTAATGCATCAAAATAACTCAAAAGAACATTCATTTGATTCAGACACACCCGTTATGATCATTACACACACCCTGTAGTAACTAGGAGATCATTTGGTTCAGACACCCCTGTTATGATCATTACACACACCCTGTAGTAACTAGTAGATCATTTGGTTCAGACACACCTGTTATGATCATTACACACACCCTGTAGTAACTAGGAGATCATTTGATTCAGACATGCACACTTGTTATGATCATTACACACACCCTGTAGTAACTAGGAGATCATTTGATTCAGACACACCTGTTATGAACATTACACACACCCTGTAGTAACTAGGGGATCATTTGATTCAGATACACCTGTTATGATCATTACACACACTCTGTAGTAACTAGGAGATTATTTGATTCAGACACATCTGTTATGATCATTACACACATCCTGTAGTAACTAGGAGATCATTTGATTCAGACCCACCTGTTATGATCATTACACACACCCTGTAGTAACTAGGGGATCATTTGATTCAGATACACCTGTTATGATCATTACCCACACTCTGTAGTAACTAGGAGATCATTTGATTCAGACACACCTGTTATGATCATTACACACACCCTGCAGTAGATGAGAGATCATTTGACCACAGGATGTAGATTTTGAGTTTGTGTGTGTTTGGACTTGAATGAGGGAGTTTCGTGGGAGATTGTTAAATTTTGGTCAAAATGGGGGAGTCACCCTCCTAACCAGGGAAAGTAAAGCTTTATTGTTTTCTAAGGTATTCGCCTAAGTTACCTGGCTCTTTGTGATACAGACTTTAATTGTTCCCTTACACCCACTTGTACACCCAGGATATGTTATAGTCTATTTCAAAAAATGACCATCACACTTATTCCAATCAGAACTGCTCTGTCTTTTCTACAAAGAAACTTTTACTTTTCAGTTACGGAAATGGCCGATTGGTTACGATTGCACTTATTCCTGAATTCAGGTATTGGGATTATGCTAATTTTAAAGTGCTGTACTAGGTACTTTCCCATTGGGTCCACTAAAATTTGAGTGTACTAATATAAGGATACTTACAGCATGTTTGAGAGTGTTTTCTGTTAGTTTTGTGTTAACCCATAATAAAAGCAATGTTATACTAGTAGGCAATTTCGTTTTGTTTTTGATTAGTTCACCTGCCACAGAGTGACATCTGTCAACCTTTATCTTTCCAACAGCATTTTCTTTGAAATGCTTCTTCTTAAGAACTGAAAGACACAGGCTCATGATATTCTACCAGTACATATGGCTACATGGGATGGAATGCTGTAAAATTTCCTTAAATAAACTACCTTGGCCTAATGTTGGATGTGATATGATGATACACATATTGTGTTGAGGTCAAATGTTAAAATAAGCGCTGGCCGTCATAGGCAGGTAGACAGTTTTGAAAATCTTCTAAAAGTTCATTAAGTGTCATGATATTTGGCCTGAAGCTACAGTACCTGAGACTAGTTTCTTAAAATCTGAAAAGTCCTGATGTCTAGATCCATGAGATGCTTTGGTCTGTTAGAAAAGTGTATCTTTTTCTAGTGTATTGAGTTTGGGTCAAATATCAATTTTGAAAGATGGCAAGGATTAAGTTAAGAAACACTAATATGTGTGTAAAGCACTTTGACAGTCTTCTTGACTTCCAGAAAGACAATTATAATGGTATAAGGCCATAATGTACCTAACGTCACTGTACCCAAATCGGGACACTTTTTAGATAAATATCAATGTTCTTTATACCATACTATTGGTTCCAAAAATACTTGTTCATTTTTCATAAATAGATACCATCCACTTTTCATTTCTATTACAATTTGATATTTTGGTCGCGTGGTTCTATAAAATGAACGCGAAATACCATCGGGGTTACATAGGCCCTTGAACCGGCGTTACTGTAACCTGAAAAGGACACTTCAGGTATTTTGGCGCATATTTGGGGATCAACGATCATTATCGGCAGAAAATATGCATAGTTGAAATATTTTAGAGGGATCTGATTAAATTTCTTCTCCAAACTAGCATTAGTTTTGATAAAATAGACTTTAAAAAATGAATAGCATCGCACGGCACCTAAATAAGGAAAGTTTTGTTTTGGTAATTATTCATACCTTTAAATTGTCCATGTAACGATAATAATAACGATAACCAATAAAGCTTAATACAGTTTAATTTCATGAAAAGTATTATCAAAAGAAAACTATATACATAAAAGTACTTCTTTGCATTGAATGACAGTTTCTCGGGCCGTTTTCCCAAAAGTGTTCCGATTTGGGTACAGTGACGGTATGGTTAAGAGATATAAAATTTCCTGATATAGTTGACCTTCACTTGCTACCAAGATCACAAGGTTCAAAACGTTGTAGGTTACACATCCAAAACATATATCAAAATAAAGTCCAGAGGTGTGCAGTGCAACCAGTGTACTTCAATAAGCAGTCTGAGAAAAAAGAAATTAAAAACATCTTCTTTTGAATAAACAAGAGGCTCATGGTCATGATATTGGTCCAGTAACATGCTGGGGTGAAGGCTATCACGCTTGTTTAAATAGATTACACATGACCTGCTTTCAATGTCACTGGGTTTCAATATGCTAGAAGTCCTTTAATTTTTTCTTAAAAACCTACATGCCTAGGGAAATGATATTTGACTTATATATTAGGCTGCATGGAAGGGTTGTCATCTTTGTTGAATTGGACATTTTCAAGGTCGTCGGTAGGTAATTTCTGAGTAATTAACTGGCCTAGGGTAATGTCATATGACAAGAAGGTAGCTCGGAGGAAAGGATGTTAGCTTTGTTCAAATGCATGTCCTTGACACACTTTCAAGGTACCTAACAGTTTGTTTACCTTCTAAAGAATTGAGAGTCCTAGATTCGTAATAGTTGACGAAGCATGCGAGGATAACACGTTTCAGCTGTGTAGTGTAGTGTATAATTCATATATGGCATTCTGTATCTATTACCAATATTTAAAATTATGTTTGTTACGCTCATCTTTCAAATATAACACAATTTCAGATTTGTTTTCAAAGCAGCAATGAATTACAGGTGAACTATACAGGCCCATTAGAGCACTTGCACATGTACGTATTGTTACACTTTATTATGGACGTTCATCAATATAATTTTCGTATTGGCTCTAGTAGATTCTGTCACTTTCTGTAGGGTGGTAGCAGAATTTTAAAGGAAGAAAGAATGGTCAAACTTAAAACGAATTCTAGAGTCGTTTTTGATAGCCCAGATCGATATTTTCAAAAGCAAATAACTAAAACTTAAGGGGGGGGAATAAAAATCAGAAAGGATAAACTCCTTGGAATTTGCGGACAAGAACTTATAAAGAGAATGAAAGAAACTGAGTGATATCTGATGTTTTCAAACATTTTTTGGATACTGCTGGGTACTCCATCCTTATACAAACTGTATGAAATAGGGCTAAGGGACGCGTGTTCCAGCACGATTTCTCATCCCGACACGATTTCTAACAGACGCATAAAAATTGTTTCTGTATAATGATGAACGTCTGTTAAATCAAGCACAGGAGAAAAAAAAAACAATCAGGATAGAACTAACAATTCCATTTACATTTAATTCTGACGTTTAGATCAGTAGGACGTCGAAAGGCCGCCTACAATTTCAAGTGACTACTCAAAGCGAAACGCCCCTTTCCAATGCAATCTAATTAAAATCAGATCCGAGTTCCCGTTTCTCTACAATACTCTTACGATCAGATTGCTTTCCAATGCTGATGTGCGCTGAATATGCTGTATAGTTGATCGATGGTATATCGGGATTAGTGGAGATTGTTTAAGTGGCAATACATTGTCAATATTCACACACGCGTTGCTGACCCGGACTGGGTCAATCGCTCAATATCAGGTAGCTCTATTGATTCGAGCGTCCGTCTAGAGTTCGGAGGTTCATGGGTTCGAATCCCAGTATGGCCGTGCATTTTCCCTCTCCTGCATCTTCGCTAGTCACAGGTTACGATCCGGCACGATCCGGTCTTCCTACTCTCCGTGAAGAGTACAGTTTGTAGGTAGATCTACCATGAAACGTAACCCTTTGCTACCGATGATGCCTCTCCTGTAACACCCGTCGTTGACTTATTATATCCAGCCATGGCAGGAAGTACATGTACATTATTGTGGGTTTTTTTTTATGTATTCAGAATGTTGGCTCTCATCATATCTAATAATGCCTGCATATACTTGTATCTATCTATACACATTTACTATTTATTTCCGTTAGCCTGGCCAATCATCCCCAGAGCCATCCTCGATATCCAGGGGTTACGCTCACTTTCGCTCTCTACACCTCTGGGATATGTCATAACAAAACTGAAGACACCTGACTAGCTATTTGATTGGTGTTGGGTAAAAAAAACCTGACCAATCCCTGGGCTGATACTTGTCATTTGAAGATTACAAAGGAGCGACGCCCGACTTCAAAGCCTGTCATTTGTTACCGTTACGCGACCGCGAGATTCTTTTAATGTACAGTACATCAACGGATCAAACTTCTCTACTCGTCTCGTCCACAACGTGCTGCACAATGAGCCTCCTTCGATTTTGCTATATGACATAGTCTAGGGGTGTAGACAATCGCAACTTCTCGGCCAATTCCGGCTAGGCGCGGAATCGTACGCCTAGCCGGAATTGGCCGAGAAGTTGCGATTGGGGGTGTAGAGAGCGAAAGTGAGCGTAACCCCTGGATATCGAGGATGCCCCAGAGCTCAACTTCCATGTTGGTCATATCAATTCTTACCACTTCAGCCGAGCCATCGATACAGTATGAATAACCAGGCTATCCGGAATGTACAGTATTGTACCGTCGACGCCACAAGGAAAGTCGACAAATTGTGCAAGGCATGACATCCCGAATAATGAAGCCAGTATATTTTGTAGAAACTGCCTCGATATGTCGAGATAAAAATGTTCAATAAGCAGACAGAATCTCATTGGTATTCATCGATTACACATGATGAGAAGGTTATCACCCGAAACACGAAGATACAGAAAGCCAAACACAGTAAACATCTTAGGACATATCAGTGGTACTATAATGTCAAAAGTGTTCTGAATTATATGTAGAGAATTGTGCTTATTAACCCTTTATAATGTTACAGAACTTCTGACTACAACATAATAAATATATTTTGTGCTTACACTAGTGTTTCATGCAAACCAAGCCATAATAAATTCCAGCTGCAAAGAGTACATCGACAGAGTCAACCATCCTGTGGTCACCAGCAGTACAACGAAAGGAAGCACATGTTTGACAATTGCATAAGCCAAACAAGGCAAACATTTTATTGCAACATTTGACCATGAAAAGAGCTTTAATGTGTCAAAGACATTGAAAACAGAGATACAAAATTTGTGATGAAAAGGAAGTTTGGATGGTCACACTGTGTAAAGGTCTTCTGGGATAAAGTGTCGGAGATAGCCCAGGAGGAATTGCACTGAATGAACTTAAAGGGACAGTATCAGGGGAATAATTGTTAAAACAGCCTTCAGGGGAAAATAAGATGTTATTTATAACCGTAAAGCAAGAATAACGTTTTTTTCAAAGCTACTAAAGTAAAATGAAGATTTGGAGTGTCGCATAGGGAATGCTAAAGACTATACAGTCGATCCTCGTTATCTCGAAGTCGACGGGATCGTTGGGAAACTTCGAGTTATCCGAGTATTCGAGTTAAGCGAGTTCATATGTTTGGCATAAAGCTTGGTAAAGTGTTTGGTCAAATATGAGGCTATCAATACGTTGATTGTCGGAAAAATCAACGACTTATATAAACAGTCGATAAATGACAAAAAGATAACGATATAAAATAAAAATAACAATTTATTCATAATCATATTAATTAATTGATACAAATCAATGTTACAATAAACACACATACAAACAGGAAGAACGTCTACTGTAAAACTTACATGCTGTCTCCGACCTCGCTATGCTTCTTTACACAAATCACTGTATTGGAGCGTACACGTAAATTATGTTTTTAATGAGTACACGCGAAAACAATACACATCGTAAATAAACACATTAAAGCACTAATAAACACATTAACATTTAAGCACCGATAACAAGTCACGGAGCACTAACGACATATAGCTACTACATATTAATCAATACAATTTCAAATGGCGGAAAAAAAATTGTCTATCCACTGTGAACACAGTTTATTCTATAATGTCACTTATTACCATCTCGCGCGGAAACAAAGTCCTGGAAATAATCCTCCATCGTTGACTGTTGTAAGTTTCTGGTCCTGTGGGTAAGATCCTCGAGGATGATTTCATCTGATAGTCGCAGTATTGAGTGGATCTGGGCAGCTTTGTTTGGACGGGTCTCCAGGTATCGAAGAAGGATGCCGCAGGCATTTGAAGCCATATCTGTAGTTGGTGGTGGTACAGGCTCACAGTCATAAGTGGACTCAGTGTCGTTGTCATCGATGTAAATGCCCTTACTCTCAAGAACCTCGTCAACGATGTGTCATCAGTCATGGTGGCGCTGGTCGGTATGTCATCGTCAACTGATGCGTAGTGGCTAAACGGTATTGGTAGGTGCACGTGCAGCAGCTGTGCAAGAGGGATGTCATCCTCATCATCGTCGCTGTTGTCGGCGGCATCAAGTATAGGGGCGGAGGCCGTTGTAAAACCAGCATGGTGGAAACAGTTGCGAATGGTGGTCTCTGTAACACATCGCCAGGCTACTGCTTACAACTTCAGAGCATCGAGTACGGAGATCGCAGCTTCCTGCTGATGGTCTATGGCTTTGACGTGGCGTAGGATGATAAGTTTGCGGTAGTGGACCTTCAAACTCTGGATCACCCCTTGGTCCATTGGCGGGGTCTTACTGGTTGTGCTCGGTGGAAGGAAGATGAGTTTGATGGCCCGTAGATCTTTGATGTTAGGATGAGCTGGACAGTTGTCGATGATCATAGCGATTTGGCGGCGTTTTTTTGTGGAATGTTTTGTCAGCTTTCTGGACCCAGTTGGTGAATATGGTATCGATCTTAATGACGGATTGATTGTCATGGCAGAAATAAACGTCCTAATTGTAACGGGGAACGTTATATAAAAGTCCCCCAGACTCTCCCTATAGTCGCAAATGATCCATAGAATTGAACTTGCAAAACCGTAATTGACTTACACATAAAGTTAAAGCAAACCCTAGACATAGAGTGGGACCGTTGGCATCACCTTGGCGTACACCCATATATTTGTCAATTAATCATAGACCACTGCGGCCATTTTTGAAGACCGATCGGAAAATGAAACATACCATCACATGCCCACCAATGCTCTTCTGAAGTTTCATAATAACCCGGCCTGTAGTTTCTGACTAAAAGTCCAGAAACTGTTTTGCAGAATCAAGGAAGAAAAAAAAGAAAAGAAAGAAACAGCAAAAGAACTTCGTTTGGGAGACTTGATATGTTCGGCAGCAAAAAGGAAAAGTACGAAATTGACGAAGAGGAAAATAGTTAACCAGGACCTCTTATAAACACTCCGAAAAGGATAAGGTGCAACTCGAAACTATACAGGTGACCTGAGGTAGTAACAGTATATAGAGAGGAGAGGCTGCTTGAGGTAGTCACAGTACATAAAGGGGAGAGGTGACTTGAGTGCAGATGTATATAGAGGGGAGAGGCTGCTTGATGTAGTCACAGTACATAAAGGGGAGAGGTGACTTGAGTACAGATGTATCAACAGTACATAGAGGGGAGAGGTGACCTGAGGTAGTCACAGTACAAAGAGGGGGTAGGAGACCCGAGGTAGTCCCAGTACTAAGAGGGAAAAGGCTGCCTGAGGTAGTCACATTACATAGAGGGGAGAGGCTGCCTGAGATATATGAGGTAGTCACAGTACATAGAGGGGAGAGGCTGCCTGAGGTAGTCATAGTACATAGAGGGGAGAGGTGACCTAAGGTAGTCACAGTAAAAAGAGTGGAGAGGTGACCTGAGGTAGCCAGCCACAGTAAATAGAGGGGGGAGATGACCTGAGGTAGTCACAGTACATAGAGGGGAGAGGTGACCTGAGGTAGTCACAGTACATAGAGGGGGAGGTGACCTGAGGTAGTCACAGTACAAAGAGGAGAGAGCTGACCCGAGGTAGCCAGCCACAGTTTATTGACTGGAGAGGCTGCCTGAGATAATCACAGTACATAGATGGGAGAGGTGACCTGAGGTAGTCACAATACAAAGAGGGGAGAGCTGACCTGAGGTAGTCACATTAAATAGAGGGGAGAGGTAACCTGAGGTAGTCACAGTACATAGAGGGGAGAGGTGACCTGAGGTAGTCAGAATACATAGAGGGGAGAGGTGACCTGAGATGTCCACAGTAAAACGAGTGGAGAGGTGACCTGAGGTAGTCACAGTACAAAGAGGGGAGAGGTGACCTGAGGTAGTCACAGTACATAGAGGGGAGAGGTGACCTGAGGTAGTCACAGTACATAGAGAGGAGAGGTGACCTGAGATAGCCACAGTAAAACGAGGGGAAATGTGACATGAGTTGGTCGCATTATATAGAGGGGAGAGGTGACCTGAGGTAGTCACAGTACAAAGAGGGGAGAGGTGACCTGAGGTCTCCACAGTACATAGAGGGGAGAGGTGACCTGAGGTAGTCGCAGTACATAGAGAGGAGAGGTGACCTGAGATAGCCACAGTAAAACGAGGGGAAATGTGACATGAGATGGACGCAGTATATAGAGGGGAGAGGTGACCTGAGGTAGTCACAGTACATAGAGAGGAGAGGTGACCTGAGATAGCCACAGTATAACGAGGGGAAATGTGACATGAGTTAGTCGCAGTATATAGGGGAGAGGTGATCTGAGGTAGTCACAGTTCAAAGAGGGGAGAGGGGACCTGAGGTGGTCACAGTACAAAGAGGGGAGAGGTGACCTGAGGTAGCCACAGTAAAACGAGGGGAAATGTGACATGAGTTAGTTGCAGTATATAGAGGGAACAGTTGACCTGAGGTATCCACAGTACCAAGAGGGGAGAGGTGACCTGAGGTAGTCACAGTACAAAGAGGGGAGAGGGGACCTGAGGTAGTAACAGTATATGGAGGGAACAGTTGACCTGAGGTATCCACAGTACCAAGAGAGGAGAGGGGACCTGAGGTAGTCACAGTACCAAGAGGGGAGAGGCTGCATGAGGTAGTCACAGTACATAGGGGGGAGAGGTGACCCGAGGTAGCCAGTCACAGTATAAAGAGGAGAGAGGTGACCTGATGTGATCACAGTACATAGAGGGGAGAGGCCACAGTAAAACGAGGGGAAATGTGACATGAGTTAGTCGCAGTATATAGAGGGGAGAGGTGACCTGAGTTAGTCACAGTACATAGAGGGGAGATATGGCCTCATGTAGTCACAGGATATTATATGGGAAAGGAAACCTGAAGTAGCTGCATTACATAGAGTGGAAATGTGACCGGAGTTAGATACAGTGCATAGAGGGAACAGGTGACCTGAGGTATCCACAATACATAGAGGGGAGAGGTGACCTGAGGTATCCACAGTACATAGAGGGAACAGGTAACCTGAGGTATCCACAATACATAGAGGGGAGATGTGACCTGAGGTAGCTACAGGACATAGAGGGGAGAGGGGACTTTATATTTCGCGCGGTTGACTACAAGGAATTAGCGCGAAATTGTTTTCTCTTATGGTACCCCGATAGGTGGCGACACCTGTAGGGCATGTGTAGCACGTGCAGCAAGTGTTGCTGGGACCTCAGTTCAGGTCAACGCACTGGTCGGGACGGAGGTATAGAAAATGTTTATTTTTCTGAAAAAATAGTGGTAAATGTCTAGGAGATACATTGTAGATGTGTAGGTTAAAATATACATGACAAATTGTTGTAAAATGTTGTTTGAAATTATTATTAATAATTAAACAGTCACTGGTGCAGGCCGGTGCGTTGTGAACAGCCTAGGGGTGTTTGTTGTTGCCACCTGGGGGG
>NW_018408493.1:2191797-2249332 GCF_002113885.1 Mizuhopecten yessoensis
ATAGAGGGAACAGTTGACCTGAGGTATCCACAGTACCAAGAGGGGAGAGGTGACCTGAGGTAGTCACAGTACAAAGAGGGGAGAGGGGACCTGAGGTAGTAACAGTATATAGAGGGAACAGTTGACCTGAGGTATCCACAGTACCAAGAGAGGAGAGGGGACCTGAGGTAGTCACAGTACCAAGAGGGGAGAGGCTGCATGAGGTAGTCACAGTACATAGGGGGGAGAGGTGACCCGAGGTAGCCAGTCACAGTATAAAGAGGATAGAGGTGACCTGATGTGATCACAGTACATAGAGGGGAGAGGCCACAGTAAAACGAGGGGAAATGTGACATGAGTTAGTCGCAGTATATAGAGGGGAGAGGTGACCTGAGTTAGTCACAGTACATAGAGGGGAGATATGGCCTCATGTAGTCACAGGATATTATATGGGAAAGGAAACCTGAAGTAGCTGCATTACATAGAGTGGAAATGTGACCGGAGTTAGATACAGTGCATAGAGGGAACAGGTGACCTGAGGTATCCACAATACATAGAGGGGAGAGGTGACCTGAGGTATCCACAGTACATAGAGGGAACAGGTAACCTGAGGTATCCACAATACATAGAGGGGAGATGTGACCTGAGGTAGCTACAGGACATAGAGGGGAGAGGGGACTTTATATTTCGCGCGGTTGACTACAAGGAATTAGCGCGAAATTGTTTTCTCTTATGGTACCCCGATAGGTGGCGACACCTGTAGGGCATGTGTAGCACGTGCAGCAAGTGTTGCTGGGACCTCAGTTCAGGTCAACGCACTGGTCGGGACGGAGGTATAGAAAATGTTTATTTTTCTGAAAAAATAGTGGTAAATGTCTAGGAGATACATTGTAGATGTGTAGGATAAAATATACATGACAAATTGTTGTAAAATGTTGTTTGAAATTATTATTAATAATTAAACAGTCACTGGTGCAGGCCGGTGCGTTGTGAACAGCCTAGGGGTGTTTGTTGTTGCCACCTGGGGGGGGGGGTAATTAGAGAATTAAGGTAGCTACATTGCATAGAGTGAAGAGGTGAACTGGGATAACCACAGTGAATTTGCTAAATCATTTCTATTTTCTAACAGGTTAAAAGACATGCCCTTTAAAAAGATGTACTGTATATAACATTAAAATGTAGAGATGACGTATATTATATGTATTTATCAACAGTCTTACTTTCACACCACGAATGTTATTTAAGCAAGAAGCATGTATGATGTGATGAAACAGAATCAAGTACATGTAGTGTGTTGACAGTCTAAGAGCGACCACGTTGTCACTACAAATACCGGACGTGACCATGTGCAGGCCTGTGGCGTGTAACGTACCAGGACGTCTTTCTTTTGTGTCCTAAATTTAGCATTTAAATTAGTTTGAATGTGTTTGATAAACAATCCAAGCCCCCGGCACAGCGGTTGTCGAAAAAGCTTACAGGATATGTACAGGCGTTGTACTGCAGTTCGAGTAGCAGCGACATTTCTGAAACAGGCTATAGATGGCTTGTCGATAGACAGCTTGCTGAACAATAACGGCTATAAATAGAACACTCTTGTTTCCTTGTGTGTGCAAGTGGAGCTAGTTGTAAGTATGTGTTAGGCGTGGAACTTGGTCGCGTGAACAGTAGCCATGTTCCCCACTTCATGTGGGATTTTATAAGTGAACCGACGGACTTTTGTCAGAACGGATATCGTTCAGTCGTTATTACAAGATGAATAACTACACGCAAGAAACTGACAACCACTCGCAGCAAGTCGGCAATGAGGAGGGCTGTAGTCTATACCACGCAGCACAGCGGTTGGCTATGCCCGATATCGGACTGATGTGTGGCCCGCATGTACGGAAGCTCATCCACAACAATGCTGCTGCACTCGGATGTCCCGATGATCATTTATTTCTACCGTTCCTCTCATGCTGCGCAGGTAAATATACTATAAAAGGCTAGGCTACAGTATGTAAGTACCGTGCATTGTTGACATATATAGCTTCGTCTACTCAACCGGTTCCGAACGTTGGCCTAGTTGGTTCAACCAATAAATCATTATTTTCCGAAATGTCATTCGAAATGCTCTGTGAAAGTGTTTCAATATTAAATGTTGACTTGTCAGATGGTATTGTGTTTTAAAAAGGAAAAAGGAATAAAAACAAAATAACCACCAGAACGCTGTGACAATACAAGAGCGTACAATATTAATGTAGGTATTTCATTTGTATCAAAATTGCTAAATCCAGTATTTGTACAGATCGTTAAAATTACAATAGGGAAAAAATTGGAAACTAATTTATATAAATTGACAGCGGGTTACACCGGATATTGACAAAGGATTAATTACTCTCTTGACATTTAAAGAGGGTAACACGGGGCAATGAGAGTTACACTGGGCATTGACAGAGAGTTACACTTGGCATTGACAGAGAGTTACACTCGACATTGACAGATTTATACTTGGCATTAACAGAGGATAACACCGAGCATTGACAAGAGAGTTCCGCTGGGCATTGACGGAGAGTTACACTGGGCATTGACCGAGATTTACAATTACACTCGACATTGACAGAGAGCTACATTGGGCATTGACAGAGGGTAACACTGGGCATTGACAGATATCTACAATTACACTCGACATTGACAGTGAGTTACACTAGGCATTGACAGAGTTATACTGGCATTGACTGGCATTAATCTACATTTACACTCGATATTGGCAGAGAGTTACATTCGACATTGACAGATTGTTACACTAGATATTGGTAGATTGTTACACTAGACATTGACAGTGTTACACTCGATATCGACAGAGAGTTACTCTGGGTATTAACAAAGATTTATTACTTGGCATTGACAGAGAGTTACACAAGGCTTTGACAGAGAGTTACACTGGGCATTGACAGAGATCTACAATTACACTCGACATTGCCAGAGTTACACTAGGCATTGACAGAGAGTTACTCTGGGCATTGACAAAGAGTTATTACTCTGGGTATTGATCGATAGTTACACTGGGCATTGACAGACAGTAACACTGGGCATTGACAGAGAGATACGCTGGGCATTGACAGAGAGATACACTGGGCATTGACAGAGAGTTACACTGGGCATTTGCAGAGGATAACACTGGGCATTGACAGAGGGTAACACTGGGCATTGACAAAGAGTTATTACTGGGCATTGACAGAGAGTAACACTGGGCAGTGACAGAGGGTAACACTGGGCATTGACAGAGGGTAACACTGGGCATTGACAGAGAGTAACACTGGGTATTTGCAGAGGATAACACTGGGCATTGACAGAGGGTATCACTCGACATTGACAGAGAGTTACACTGGGTAATGACAGAGATCTACAATTACACTCGACATCGACATATGGTGTTACACTATATATTGACAGAGGGTTACACTGTACATTGACTGAGGGTAAGACTTGACATTGACAGAGGGTTACACTGTACATTGACAGGGTTAGACTTGACATTGACAGAGGGTTACACTGTACATTGACAAATGGTTACACTGTGGTCATTGAAAAATGGTTACACTGTGGACATTGACAAATGGTTACACTGTGGTCATTGAAAAAGGGTTACACTGTGGACATTGACAAATGGTTACACTGTGGACATTGACAAAGGGTTACACTAGATAATGACGGGATTGCACTTCATCTTAGTGTTGGGAGATCTAAGATGCTTTATATAGGCAGAGGATTACACTGTGGACATAGACATATGGTTATACTGGTTTACAGTGGCACTTTAACAAAATACAGAGGTTGAATACTCTGAAAGGAAGAAAACAATCCAATACAATTTATTTTATATCATATTTTGAAGAGGTTAGTTTTTCTCTCAACTTTTTAATGTTGTGCTTTTTTTTTCTAACACAGTGTTCATGATTAGCCTATCTAAATCTAGCTATCATCATTAAGAGGATTTTGTTTCTCATGATATTGATGAATTATCGAGCTTTATGTTCTTTTTAATTGCTTCAGCGTTGATGGGGAACAAGACTTCCATCAAAGCCAATGAGACGTGGACTGAACCACCGATCCTTTGGACCATGGTTGGGGCCGGGCCAGGGACTAAGAAAACGGCGGCCCTAAAACTGATCATGACGCCCTTGATAGACATTCAGCGCGAACAAAACCGGCAGTGGCATCTTTCTCGACCAACGAGTTATTCCAGCAAATCAGCGACCCCACAGATTCTGGCGGGAGCGATGGATATGAAATCCTTGGAGGACGTTCTCGACAAAAATGAAGGACAAATATTAAGCATTGTAGACAATGTTAAATGTTTACATAAATGTTTGGATATTGAGTCTGATATGGCACTACAAAGAGTTTTAGAACTCTTTGACGGTGTTCCGAAGTTCAAAGTTTCTTCAGGGGAGGTGACCATGCTAGAATCAACCTGTTTCAATCACACTGGGTTCGCGACCCCGAGTCATGTTATGAATTTGCACAATGATAAGCTGATAGGGTTAGCAAGTAGATACTTAGTGTCCTGTTCACCAGACCAAGAATATTCGCCGATATGGAACTCGCACCCTTTGCCTTTGGATACACCTTCGTTTAAATCAGTGTTTCAGACCTTACATACCTACCATTTACAACCAAGAAAGTATTCATTCTCTACCGACGCATGGAAGGAGTTGGCTAATTGTCATGACAATGAGTGGACAAGTATGATGAACCAGTTGGATCAAGACCAGAACAAGCGGACAGTTATTGAGAAATCGTTAGGTCAAATTGTACGTGTAGCAGGTGTTTTGAAGGCCATTGTCAACGCCTGTAGATTCTCCAAGCAACCGTCTGACAACAAGGCTTTCAAGTGGGACCTCACAGTCGACAGGGAAACGCTGTGTCGAGCAATAGATCTGTGTAAGTACTTTGTTGACCAAAAACTCACGTTGATGCTCGGCTCGGGTGCTAGCTTCGGTATGTGTAACTATACCGGTAGTAGTGGTAAAAAGTGGGTTAATGTGAAAGATGCCCTTCGTCAGCTTCAGCAACCAAAAGTTGTGCACCAACAGTTGAATCACAACCAGCAACATCAAATTCTTCTTCAACAACAGCAACAACAGCAACAACAACAACAACAACAACAACAACAACAACAACAGAGAATGCACCATCCGAACCAAGTCATGTACTTGTCGGAAAATCCCACTGCGTCGGTGCAAACACCCGAAGATTGGCCCGACCAGTCACTCACTGAGGATGGACAGGAAGAAACGCAAACTGCCGATTTTGTCGTCATGGACAAGCAAATGTTTGTATCTGTGCACGCAAAACGAATTAAGCGGCTTTTAGAATGTTTCGACGATGGTCATGGCGTTTCTGCTACTACCGCCTCGCAGAAGTCCATAACGCCTCCCGTCAAACTGCAGGGAACCAACAACCGACATCCGGTATGGGCTTCCGCGCTCTTTTTCCAGAAGTGCCAGGAGCTGGGACTCGGGAGTGCGGAGCAAGTGAAGCACCCGACAAACAGGAAGTTTTACTGGCGCTTCAAAAGGAAGCCTGTATCGGAAATCAACAATAAACTACAACAGTTGTTAACGTTCCTCCGTGTAGATATGACTCAGTATTGTTATATCGGCCCCCGGCCACCCAGCATTGCCCCTGTGTCTCCAACCATGCTCTTCCACACGGCTATTGACGTGTCAGCCGACTACTCGGATTGTCAAACGACAGACAACGCCAGCACAGAGGAAACTGCAAACGAACCGATGGAATCTTTGGAAGATGACATACAAATTATCGTGAAAGACGAACCGATATGAACAGTAGTTACGCTTACATTGAAAAACAAAACATGTTACTATTGTGAAATTATATTTATTTGTTTGCGCCGATTACTTTATAGGGAAAACATATTGCATTGATAACATTCCCGTGAAAAGTAAACCATGAAGTCATCAAAGCTTCAAAATCATATCGAGATTATCGAAACCGTGTATACGGAAAAATCATATCGAGATTATCGAAACCGTGTATACGGAAAAATCATATCGAGATTATCGAAACCGTGTATACGGAAAAATCATATCGAGATTATCGAAACCGTGTATACGGAAAAATCATATCGAGATTATCGAAACCGTGTATACGGAAAAATCATATCGAGATTATCGAAACCGTGTATACGGAAAAATCATATCGAGATTATCGAAACCGTGTATACGGAAAAATCATATCGAGATTATCGAAACCGTGTATACGGAAAAATCATATCGAGATTATCGAAACCGTGTATACGGAAAAATCATATCGAGATTATCGAAACCGTGTATACGGAAAAATCATATCGAGATTATCGAAACCGTGTATACGGAAAAATCATATCGAGATTATCGAAACCGTGTATATGGATAAATCATAAGGCCAAATTCAATTTATCATTTGATGTAGTTCTATAACTGAAAAATGTTCGGCTGTAATCACGTCTCTACGATTAAAGCATCCTGTCGATAGTTGCAGGTTTTATTTTACAGATAACGCCGTAGTGCCTTATAGACATTTTTCATGTGTTTGTCACGTTAAAATTAAAAAGAAATTTCCTCTCGCCACGCCTTGTTTTCAATCACTACATTGGTTTTAACCGGCAGTTGTTATCAATCTATATATTCGTTTATAACGGAAATTGTTTTCAATCTGTTCAGTCGTTTATAAGGGAAATTGTTTCCAATCTATTTAGTCGTTTAAAACGGAAGTTGTTTTCAATCTATTTAGTCGTTTAAAACGGAAGTTGTTTTCAATCTATACAGTCGTTGTAACACACATACATATTTTCTGTCCAGAGTTACATGTCGTTCTATGAGTAAAAACATTTAAAATCTATAAAAACTAGTAAGGTGTAGAGAAATAATAGTTTGCTTGTAGCGTAAATTTTCATAAACAGTATTACATTATCAAAGCTGGAGTCATGTTTTGTGACGTCATTAAGAGGTTTTGATGATAATGTAACAATGAAATTGTAGATAAGATCCTATGACGTCGCGCTGTCTTAACATGATATGTAAAAGTACTAATTTTACCCTTTGTACTTTCGTATATCCTAATTAACATATGTGCGTGCAATTTTGGTGAAATATATAACGAGGGTGAGAAAATGCTGGAAAAATAATTAATGACGACCGTCGTCAACTATTTTTCCAACATTTTCGAATCCTGAGATATATGTCCTAACTTAATATACAAACATATGTTAATTGTATCTGTTTATCAAGTAAAATGTCTTGTGAAAGTCATTTTCGTGTCTACCTCAGTGTCCAAGCAAGGTGACATGCGTAATCTGGTTTGTTTAAATAATGCTGATATTTGCGCGCGCAAACATTTATCATATAATGCCAATGTGTGTTCATAAGCTGCACGTTTTTAACATTTATAATACTGTGGGCAGTCGAACTATTTTGTCTTTTTAAGCCTCAGTCACACACTCCTGATTTTTTACTGCCATCCTTAAAAGGACCACTCCCGTTTAAAATTTGTCAAAAGTCTGATCAAGATCCTGTGATTCGTGGTGGGAAATTCACAAATTTGTGAAAACATTTATTTAATAACAATCAGATATTGTTCAGAAAGCATCCCGATTCAGCCGTTTCCAGCCGAATTCGTACCGATTCTCCCCTACGATCGAATCTGTCCCGACAGCGTCCCGATTGTCCCGAACGCGATCCGACAGAGATCAGACAGTGACCGGACAGTGAACCGACGCATTCGGCAAGATCTGGCCGCAATCTGGACTTATTCGGCTAGAAACGGCAATGTAAATTTTCTCCCGTTCATCACGACAGCGTCCCGATCCACACGACACCGTCAAGACACCGTCCAGACAACACACGACATAGTTACGATTGTAATCCGACTAGACAAAATCGGCTGAGTTTCCGAATGTTACGGGACGCACCTTACTATCGGGAGTGCTTGGTCGACCTCTCCGGACCATCCCGATACGTAGGACTCTGTTACGAACATTTACGACTACGTTCGAGCAATGATAGGACATTCTAGATCATTGAGGATAGTAATCCGACTTTTTCACTTTTCGTGTCGTAGCGCTGTCTGAGCTCAAACGGGAGCCATAATCGGCATTGTGTGAACGCCGCATTAACCTGGATATATTTGGAAAGGATTTGTTTTTCATTTCCAGACGCTATTTGGTAGACAGACGATAAACAATGGATAATTACGTAATTGCTTTATACCAGATTTGTATTTCAATCAATCAAATCAAAACGTGAAATCAGCATTTGACAGATTTACAAACACACTTTCAATTCATCTTCGTAAGTTCGGCGGAATAAGCTTGACAAGCTTTTTATTGAGGTTAAATAGCAACTTTTTTTGTTCGTCCGCTATAGCCAAACTTCAAACATTCAAAAACGGAAACCATTCCCATGGCTTGCTTGCTTATAATTTGCGGTGGATGTTTTTGAACAGCGTTGCATAGGCATAATTGGGTTGGTTTAGAATTGTCATTTAAAGACGGCCTACGTATACCCTGTATGCCAGACACATGCGTGTAGTGTATGTGTGTGTGTTTTGGGAGGCTGCGATATGTTCGCGTTTGTCTCCTAGTGATAGTGCTACCTCACCGAGCAGGTGTAGAAACTACCGTTTTTTAGACTCTGGTATGTCTCGGCCAGGGGACAGAACCCAAAGCCTTCCATATGCATGATATATATATGTTGTGAAATAATACATGCACTCGCATGGACTATCGTCAGAAATAATACCCGGTTATAAACCAATGAAATGTGTCGTTATATCGAAGATGTGGTAGAATGTCGACTTGAATAGCTTATAATATTCAGACAAACAAGACAATCATTCTTGATTAACCTTATCCTACATTCTACCCATAAAGATAAATAAGAAGAGATATTTTAATATAAAAACCTTCTTTTTTAATTTTTACGTTAAAACAACCCCACATGCATTTATCGCTTTTATTGCTTTTAGACATTTAACTTAACCAATCATACGCTTTGTAACATGTAAAACAGAGAAGAAAATACATAAAATCTTGAATTCTAATTTACGAGTAGGTACGTTACAACGATCGACCACTTATAGTACAGCAAACAGCAATCATGACGACGTCAGGCGTCGTACTAACCACCGCCCCTGACTAAGATGACGACGCCAGGCCTCGTACTTACCACCGCCACTGACTAAGATGACGACCCCAGGCGTCGTACTAACCACCGCCCCTGACTAAGATGACGCCGCCAGGCGTCGTACTTACCACCGCCCCTTACTTAGAAAGACGACGCCAGGCGCCGTACTTACCACCGCCCCTGACTAAGATGACGACGCCGGGCGTCGGACTTACCACAGCCCCTGACTAAGATGACGACGCCAGGCGCCGTACTAACCACCGCCCCTGACTAAGATGATGACGTCAGGCGTGGTACTAACCACCGCCCCTGACTAAGATGACGACGTCAGGCGCCGTACTAACCACCGCCCCTGACTTAGATGACGACTCCAGGCGTCGAACTTACCACCGCCCCTGACTAAGATGACGACGCCGGGCGTCGGACTTACCACAGCCCCTGACTAAGATGACGACGCCAGGCGTCGGACTTACCACAGCCCCTGACTAAGATGACGACGCCAGGCGCCGTACTAACCACCGCCCCTGACTAAGATGAGGACGTCAGGCGCCGTACTAACCACCGCCCCTGACTTAGATGACGACTCCAGGCGTCGAACTTACCACCGCCCCTGACTAAGATGACGCCGCCAGGCGTCGTACTTACCACCGCCCCTTACTTAGAAAGACGACGCCAGGCGCCGTACTTACCACCGCCCCTGACTAAGATGAGGACGCCAGGCGCCGTACTTACGACCGACCCTGACTAAGATGACGACGCCAGGCGTCGTACAAACCACCGCCCCTGACTAAGATGAGGACGTCAGGCGTGGTACTAACCCCCGCCCCTGACTAAGATGACGACGCCAGGCGTCGAACTTAGCACCGCCCCTGACTAAGATGACGACGCCAGGCGCCGTACTTACCACCGCCCCTGACTAAGATGAGGACGCCAGGCGCCGTACTTACGACCGACCCTGACTAAGATGACGACGCCAGGCGTCGTACAAACCACCGCCCCTGACTAAGATGAGGACGTCAGGCGTGGTACTAACCCCCGCCCCTGACTAAGATGACGACGCCAGGCGCCGTACTAACCACCGCCCCTGACTAAGATGACGACGCCAGGCGCCGTACTTACCACCGCCCCTGACTAAGATGACGACGATGACGATAATTTTTGAAATTGGTTAACACAAAATAAGTTTCCCTTACACGTCACACAATATTGCGAATTAAAATCTGTGCTGGAACTGAGGCGTTTCCTCTGAACCCCGTGTGTGATTATCGATCTATCTATCTCTCGTAAACTGGTCTCATGTTTGTTCTGACTGAAAATCCATCATACCATTAACAGTACAAATACACGGGTCGGGTACACACACAAATTAATATTGCCAATAAAAAATTAATTGAAATATCAAGCGCGTGCAGCATAGTCGCCCTGGTAACGAGATTTTCTGTAACAGTAACAGTTCTAGTATATATAGAGAAAATAAAATAATTAAATTAGAATTGCAAACATCAGCAGTACTTTACGAAATCAAATATCTATCAGTTTTCATTGTATTTAAATATTGATGTTTTGTGTTTGTAGAATTGTACTTCCGGTTGCTCCGATCAATTTCCTTATAGGTGTTTACTAGCTAGGTGTTCGATAACAGGTAATTTCATGTAGTTCAGTGTCAATAGCCAGGTGAATAGGAGAACGGAGCTATATTTGTTAGTCATGTATTACTAAACAACAATTAAACGGGAGGTTTTCCGAGAGAACGGTATGAATACAATTGGAATTCCGTCAAAAGGGCATTTCATACGCTGAAGCTGTACATGTCGGTAGTGTCAAGGAAATATCTTCATAGTAACAAATGTATGGGCAGCCTTTCCATGCTGACAGTTACTTTAGAATGATTTAATCACTGCGTGAGGGCGACGTGATATGCCTAATACAATAAGAAATCATTAGTAAACGTCACATTATGATATTCATGAGATATACATGAAGATAAACTCTGGTTCTCTCATAACTTGATTTAACAGATATCAGAACTACAGGCGCCATGGCCGGACGACAAGAAGGGAAGCGCGTGCTGTACGGTCTTCTTAAGAACACTCGGTGTTACTTGTGTCGTAATGAGTTTAAGGACCCTCGTGAACTGGACTGTTGTCACGTGTATTGTAAGACATGTCTGGACGGTTACATCGACAGTGTCTGTCCAGACGGGACGATAGACTGTCCGCTTTGTGATACGGCGACTCGTACTCCAGAACAAGGTGCTGAGGGCATCAAGAGAAATTTGTACCTCAATCTTGGAACTACTACTGTGGGCATCACCTGTGATGTATGTAACGATAACCAATATGCGATCGGAAGATGTGTCGAGTGCGCACAGGATTTCTGCGAGAATTGTTTCAATTACCATAACAACATCAGGTCGACTCGCGAACATCACATTGCAACTATTGGCAAGGACCATCTTCAAGGAAAGTTGGCAAGAGATGTGTACTGTGAAATACACGTAGACGAGAAGAAGACGTATTATTGTATTGACTGTGAGAAGCTTGTATGTCAACATTGCAATATGACGAAACACAAACTGCATATGTCCAGAGTCGCCACGGAAATGTCCGACAACTTCCGAGAGCAACTTACGAAACTCGTAGAATCCGACGAATTTGCCAACCATGTGTTTTGGATGACTGATAGAAAAGCCGAAACAACACAACACATCAAGAAACTGGAGAGTGCAGAGGATTTGGCGATGAGGGAAATAAACAACCACGCCAAGGTTTGGCACGCGCTGGTCGAAGACACGAAAAAGACCATGTTGAGGCAAGCCAGGGAGGAGGCAAGGAAGGGCATAGCTCCCGCTAAAAATATCGGTAAGAAATTAGAAACCAATATACAATCCTTCGCCAATGTATATCTTGTGGCACATGCAGCAATGAAACAGTCAGATGACGTGGAGATTGTTGAAAGTGGACTGAAGTTACAGAGAAAACTGACAAGTTTGAAACTGGAGGGACCTGTTCGCGCTATCTCAAAAAATGCAGGTATTCAGTTTCATTCAAAAGTCATGGCTGCGGAAGAATTTCTGCCTCAATTCGGTCATATAGGAGCTGCAGTTCCTTATCAGTCAAAACCTCGACTGTTATCCCAATTTTGTACAAAGACGGCTGGTGCGCCCGTCTCCGCCATCTCTTACGCTGCGGACGGCCGCGCCTGGATTATTGAAGGGATAGATGGCAAAATTAATTTATACGATGGCAGGGGAAGAGTGCACCAGAAGTTCAACTTGAACCTCCCTGCGGACGACTTAATCTGCGGGCCGGACAACAAGACATACGTGTCGTGTAACTCCGCCAAAAAAATTGTGGAAGTAGACGAGGCCTTCCAAACGTCTGTTGTGACTTACACGGATATGTGTTCAAGAGGCATCGCGTTTGACCGAAATCAGAATGCACTCGTTATCTGTTTAACTGAGAAAAATGCCTTTTATGATTATGAAAATCACCATAACAACAGAGTCGTTAAAAAGATTGTGAACGGCGAAAAAAGAATGGAAACACCAAATATATTGTCTTTTGCTGGGTCGCCTTTGGTCGAGTACCCAGCACGTCTTGCGGTTACAAAATCTGGATTTATTGCTATTTCTGACTGGAAGAGAAACTGTGTAACGATATTGAACGACAAAGGGCACGTGGAAACGGAGTATTTCAGTCTTCGGAAGGCTAACATATCAGATTCTGACATTTTCTGTCCAAGAGGTATATGCTGTGACAGCGAGGGCAGGATTCTTGTGGCGGATTTTAACAACCATCGAATCATGATTCTGGACGAAACTGGACATACGTTCTTGCCAATACTGACCACCGAGAACGGAATCTATCATCCATGGTCAGTCAATTGTGGCAATGATGGTCTGGTGTGGGTAGGAAACAAACATGGCGAGGTCAAAGTTTACAGCGTAACCTTCGCGGGTAACGACAAGTGACGTTGTTTATTTCGGGGACGTTGGACAGAAGACGGGATTACCCGCCAAAATGTCATTTCTCTCCCATAGAATCCGCTCTTTGACCACTGAGTACTGTCTGACATTAATAAGGATCATCAATTATTGGTGTTTAGGGAATAGTATCAACTTACATATTAGACGAACCAAGGTCTTACATTATACATTCATGTCCGGTTCGGTGAATGCTGGGTAACGCCGGTAATGTATATATTTATAGGGAGAATAGTAATATAATAACAATTGTACTGTAATCACTTTTTGTAAATAGCTGCTGAGTAACATGGAGCGGAACTCTCGGTCGATTTTAAGGTCCATTCTTGTTTTGATGCATTGGTCAATTATTTAAAAGGCCTTATAACGACAATGAAGCTGGCGGACTTGCATGTTATGTATCAGGTATTGAAATGTAAATTTTTAAGATCGCCCGAATGAAAACAAGAACACAAATTCAACCAATTTCGAAAATCTATGCATCGAGGCCAGGATCAGTTATCGTTAATGGCATTAAAACTTTATATATGAGAGAATGTGTTTGATGCCTCAACGGTGGTATACTCGTATATATATTTTTAAATATAAATACCATCATTGGGGAGGGTCATTTTACCGAAAGTTGATCTCAACCCCAAAAACGTATAAAATTACTCTAAACGCCTCAGTTTAAGTTCAAATATAACTGTAACAAATCCTCAGGTCCATGGGAGAGCTTGCAGTGCATCCATTTACCATGAAACGTTATATAACGTCCCTGCTATCCACTTGGGTAAGTACTAATACTTTGCTTGATAAAACGATGTGTAATGTTTCTATCAAAATATCTTTATAAACCACAAAAAAAGATATTCGTCTGAATTATTTCACGCAAAAACACAAACAGACGATTGAATATGAACTTTCCGATAGAGACAAAGCCATATTCCGTGTCAAATTTACAAACGCTGCTTCACGAATGAGACAATTAGTATATCGTGTAATCAGGGCCAATCTCACGAAAGAAATTACACTAGACGTATCTTTCTTAATTTGTCTTTTGTCGTTGTTTTTCTTTACAATAATGTATGAAAACTTAGAATTTTATAAAAGTGTGTTTTATCTTAATGAAACAAGCACAATATAACCACCATGGTCTCAAATCGGTCGAAAAGGAATTCGGCTTCTTGTCTAGTTAGGATTTTAAGGTATTGCGTGGTAGATGCCATCGGTAGGTATAGTTATTGATTGTCTGTCACCCTCGTTACAACAACTTTACAATATATTTGATGGAGCGATGTGTACTGATAAATTTAGATTTTTATTAACAATATCTGTCACTCTAGATCAGCCAATCAAGAGATCGATGTACAACATAGTTGTAATATATGCGCCGTGCCTGAATCTATTATGTATGTGATATTATTTACACTATTGATTTTCGATGGCTGTCTGTATTGTATTCTAAGTGTGTTTTCAAGTGTAACCAGTGATGTATATTATCGATATTGATGATTGTGTTACTAATAAAAGATTAAATAACAATGCTTTAACCGATTGATTTAGCCAGTGATTATATCTAGACACGCTTGTGGGACCTCAAACCAATTCAAATGTATACTGCTGGTGACCCGAGATAAGCCGTTATATAATTATCACCTGTACCATCTATACTGTAAAAGTTGAAATAACCGCGGTCTGGAAATGTTCGCGTTTAGAAAATTATCGCGAAAATATCCACACGCGAATATATATTTATCGATTATATATAAATAGAATATTTAGATTTCAGAGCAATAACCAACGCGAAAATGTCCACACCGCGATCAGTTTAATGGGTCACAACGCGAGATTTTCCACACCGCGATCAGTTTAATGGGTCACAATGCGAACCTTTACACACGCGAAAATATCCAGTTTTACAGTACTGTAAATGCTCATGTTTTTCGCGTTGAGTAAAATAGCGTGAAATCTTCACATGCGATATCTCTAGATAAATAAAGTATCTATACACATAATAGAAATAGATTTTCAAAGTAATGCCAACGCCAAAATTTCCTTATCGCGATCAGTTTGAAGAGTTACATTGCGAACATTTCCGCAAGCGAGGAAATCCACTTTTACAGTAGTCTCGTTCAACCAGACTCTTTTTGTCTGTGCAAGCTACACCGTTTGTTTGAACGAGACAGTAGTGTGAATTGCCAGCTCCATCTAACCATGTACTGACCACATGTACGTCACGTGTGGTTAACAAAACCTTAAACATATACGTTATACAAAATGAATATTGATTTTATTTTAACAATGGGTCAAGTACGGTTGTGCTGGCTGAGGGGTGAAAAAGTAGGATAGGGTTTGGATAGTGATATATCGACATCGGCATTTAGTACGTCTATAAAAATACCAATACTACCTGAGCCATAATATTACTTTAAATATAGGAAGCTACAGAAACAAGTCCAGAATTTCAGGAAAAACTATGCCAGACATTTTGCGCCTCTGTTGATTAATAGATAGTCCCAGTCTGGAAACAGAGTCCTGCAGATTACATAATATTACTGTGTTTCCTCAGAAGACATGAAATCTGGAAGTACTTCTAATACACCAGCCTCTGTTTGAGCTTCATTACTCATTTCCTACCACTGATTTACACTTGTTAACCAAACCTGTCCCTCAAATCTCTATTGTGAAAACAAAGTTGCCATCCTGAGTGCTGTAGTTCATGTCTATTGGCAATGGAGTCGGTACCCAATATTAACACTTGTTCTTTATTCAAACTTCAGTTCTTTATTACTTTAAACCTTGAGGTTTATCAGTGAGTTTATTACCTCTACTTGGATATATATCGGAGAATGACCTCTCCACAACCCAGTACATTATTACCCTATTATAGGTATGTAGAGAACCAGAAACCTGTTCAGACCAGTATGTACAGAAGGCATCAGGTAAACGGAAAATTAATTTAACATAAGTGTTTCTAGCATCTTTTTGACATTGAAGATGGTATGCTGGCACACAACAGTTTCGTTCAATGGCATTCCCCAAGAGGCACTACCAGTGGTTCACACAACATGGAATACAGTTTGTATGTTTGAATGAAATTATGTTGCATACCATCATAAATGTTAAAATAGTGCTATTCAATTATTAAATAATACTAAGTAGATGACAAAACAATCAGATAGAATCTATATATAGATTTTAATGGAGAAACCTGACCCGATTTTTACATAGTCAGACTAAACTTGTATTACCATTAGGTTAGGGCATCAATAATTAGTATTAACATTCTTATCAGTGTTTTATACATCACTGTCATCAGTCAGAGATTTATGTAAAAATCTTCAATAAACAGATTCAAAACAAAGATAGTTTCACAAAGTAGATAATTTAATTTAGCAAATATTGATTCTATATCATGACCTCCTCACAAAGTACAAAGTCTACCACCCCCTGTGTTGGTTCTTTATCATGACCGCCTCACAAAGTACAAAGTCTACCATCTCCTGTGTTGGTTCTATATCATGATCTCCTCACAAAGTACAAAGCTACCCCCCCCTGTGTTGGTTCTATATCATGACCTCCTCACAAAGTACAAAGTCTACCATCCTCTGTGTTGGTTCTATATCATGATCTCCTCACAAAGTACAAAGCTACCCCCCCCTGTGTTGGTTCTATATCATGACCTCCTCACAAAGTACAAAGTCTACTATCCCCTGTGTTGGTTCTATATCATGATCTCCTCACAAAGTACAAAGCTACCACCCCCTGTGTTGGTTCTATATCATGACCTCCTCACAAAGTACAAAGTCTACCATCCCCTGTGTTGGTTCTATACCTGACCTCCTCACAAAGTATAAAGTCTACCATCCCCTGTGTTGGTTCTATACCAGACCTCCCCACAAAGGACAAAGTCTACCATCCCCTGTGTTGGTTCTATACCAGACCTCCCCACAAAGGACAAAGTCTACCATCCCCTGTGTTGGTTCTATATCGTGACTTCCACACAAAGTACAAAGTCTACCATCCCCTGTGTTGGCTCTATATCCTGACCTCCTCACAAAGTACAAAGTCTACCATCACCTGTGTTGGTTCTATATCATGATCTATTCACTTAATTCAAAGTCCTCTATTTTGATTGAACATGTTATTTCTATGTTTTGCCATCCTCAGGAGGTACAGAGTCCTCCATCGCCTGATTTAGTTGTACCACCCCCTGTGTTGGTTCTTTATCATGACCGCCTCACAAAGTACAAAGTCTACCATCTCCTGTGTTGGTTCTATATCATGATCTCCTCACAAAGTAGAAAGTCTACCATCCCCTGTGTTGGTTCTATACCTGACCTCCTCACAAAGTACAAAGTCTACCATCCTCTGTGTTGGTTCTATATCATGATCTCCTCACAAAGTACAAAGCTACCACCCCCTGCGTTGGTTCTATATCATGACCTCCTCACAAAGTATGTATACAAAGTCTACCACCCCCTGTGTTGGTTCTCTATCCTGACCTCCTCACAAAGTACAAAGTCTACCATCCCCTGCGTTGGTTCTATATCATGATCTCCTCACAAGTATAAAGGCTACCACCCCCTGTGTTGGTTCTATATCATGACCTCCTCACAAAGTATGTATACAAAGTCTACCACCCCCTGTGTTGGTTCTATATCCTGACCTCCTCACACAGTACAAAGTCTACCATCCCCTGTGTTGGTTCTATATCCTGACTTCCACACAAAGTACAAAGTCTACCATCCCCTGTGTTGGTTCTATACCAGACCTCCCCACAAAGGACAAAGTCTACCATCCCCTGTGTTGGTTCTATACCTGACCTCCTCACAAAGTACAAAGTCTACCATAACCTGTGTTGGTTCTATATCATGATCTCCTCACAAAGTAGAAAGTCTACCATCCCCTGTGTTGGTTCTATATCGTGACTTCCACACAAAGTACAAAGTCTACCATCCCCTGTGTTGGTTCTATACCAGACCTCCCCACAAAGGACAAAGTCTACCATCCCCTGTGTTGGTTCTATACCTGACCTCCTCACAAAGTACAAAGTCTACCATCCTCTGTGTTGGTTCTATATCATGATCTCCTCACAAAGTACAAAGTCTACCATCCCCTGTGTTGGTTCTATATCATGATCTCTTCACTTAATTCAAAGTCCTCTATTTTGATTGAACATGTTATTTCTATGTTTTGACATCCTCAGGAGGTACAGAGTCCTCCATCGCCTGATTTAGTTGTGTTGATGAGGCTGTATCAAAATCATATTTTGTTGTCTCTATGATCTCCTCCATGTGAACATAGTCCTCAATTGTCTCTGTTGGTTCTATGTGGGAGATGGTTGGCTTCAGGTCGTAGCCTCGGTCAGGGGTGCCCAACAGAAGAAACTTAAGTAGAGTCTTAAGAACGTCGTCATTGTAGCCTACAATCTTCCCATCCTGCACACCGTCGAACATGTCAATCTCTGTATGCCAAAACAGATTGCAGTGAGGATTGTTTTCATCCGGCTTCCACATCTGTAATGTGTTCAGTTGGTAGGCACCAAACAGAAACTTTCTACCATCAGTGATGATGGTCTGGGATGTCAATGGATAGGTCATGTCAGAGTACATACTAAATCCTGAAACATAGCAAAACGGTATAGTTACATTTCTATATGAATGGTTGGTGTTTGTGAGGTGAGGCATGGGAGTGGTATATATACATACGTGTAGCTGTGTGATCAAATAGAGGTTTCAAGACAACCAACTGTTGTTTATCATGTTCATGAAACTTTAATTTAATAGCTGAATCTCGAATTTTGAAACTCAACCACAACAAGCGTTTTCTTTCTTTTTTCTTTCAAATTGGATTTAAATAAATTGTTAACCACTTGTAAACTTTAAGCATCCATTATGGACCTACGTCATCGCTGAATGTTTGGAATGATGGAGCACAAAGTCAAAGGGCGTAAACTTCAAACTGCAATGTTCCATATTTGCAGATTTTAAAATAATGACACTGAGAGTGAGGTACATCGATCTTGATCATGTGAAATGCTGTGTTAAAGTAGAGAGCCTGTGTACTACAACATCTTACCCTGGTAGTGAGCCTGTGTACTACGACATCTTACCCTGGTAGTGAGCCTGTGTCCTACGACATCTTACCCTGGTAGAGAGCCTGTGTCCTACAACATCTTACCCTGGTAGTGAGCCTGTGTACTACGACATCTTACCCTGGTAGTGAGCCTGTGTACTATGACATCTTACCCTGGTAGTGAGCCTGTGTACTACGACATATCTTACCCTGGTAGTGAGCCTGCGCCACAGTGGACAGGAAGGAGGAGCTGAGAGCGAACCCTTTCCAGATTTCTGGGATGACATCAGGGCTGGACTTGTAGGCTATAGCTGCTTTATCTAACAGGAAAGAGTTGACAGTCTCCAGCGATAGATATCCGAACTCACACGGTGAGCCGAGGTTTACACCTGTAACAAAAGGTATCTACTGATCTCTTATTCAAAGAAAAAAAGCTTAGCATCTGTTTTAGAGAGAATAAGCAATACAAGCTAGGCAGATGTGTATAAATATACCGTATTTGCCATAAATAGCGCTAATGAACTTGAAAAAAAGGCTTAAAGGAGGATATTTATTAGGATAATAAAATGCTTATTATAGAAAAAGTTCTGCAACTTCCACCCATTGTTATCACTGAAAGACATTATAAAAATTCCAGTGTGACTGGAGTTTTGAGTTTTTTTATTTTTTTCATCTACAGAAAGATCACGGTCTATAAGTATACCTACAAGTCAAACAGCTGGTATATAGATGCAGAACTTACCGGGTAGAAAGTGGGGTGTACATTTCTCCTTCATTTGCCCCAATACTAAAGGGTGGTATGGGCACTTTGGGTAATCCCGTCCAACACAGCTCTCTGAATCCCGATCTACAAACTACAAACATAGAACCTTGTCACCCTGACATATTGTCTATTCTAGTCAAAATAAATTATCTATGAAATTTCCCCGAGACCTTTACAGTATGGACCTGAGAGTTTTAAACTACACATTGTTATGTCCAGTTGTGACATTAACAGTTTCGTAAAAAAGAAGTAATGGCCCTGATAACACGTTAACGACAGGACACAGACCAAAGATCTATTATATATATACTATATCCATACAGTGATTTTCGTTTGCTCAGTTTTACTGCAGAATACAGGCTGTTTCTCCTCGCTAAAAAGTGCCTTATTTTCCCAAAATGACCAAATAACGGAGGAATATATTCCCAATTTCAATACAAATAGTGAATACTGTATTTTCACAATTCATAAAGGAACTGCATGCTGTTGTAAAATTCAGGTAACAAAAACACTGCCATATATACATGTATATAAATGTACAGTGTATATTAACTTTGAAACATCAAATAAATGTACAGCAATGTCTATTAGATTTGTGTCTGGAAAGCAATTCTAAGTGACCTTTGACAGGGTTTGACACCAGTCACTTACACTAGTCCTTTAGTCCGTGACTAGTATTAAAGGACTAGTCGACTGATTTACCTAATCTAACTGGTCCTTTGGACTAATGAAAAAGATATGTTTTCACAATATCATGATCATTTGATAGACAGATCACAAAATAAGAATATTCCTTTTGGAGAAAGGCTTAAAATACAGATTACTTCATAATAATTGTACAACTGAAACATGACAGGTCATGAAAAACAGAAACATAAAGGTTTTCTTTTTCTATCCTGTTCTAATATAAATAGAGCACACTACCAGGAAACAATGAAGAGTATATAAAACCAGTCAACTAATGAACTTACCTCGGGTAATGGAAGCCACGCCCTAATGAACTTACCTCGGGTAATGGAAGCTCCGCCCTAATGAACTTACCTCGGGTAATGGAAGCCACGCTCTAATGAACTTACTTTGGGTAATGAAAGCTCCGCCCTAATGAACTTACCTCGGGTAATGGAAGCTCCTCCCTAATGAACTTACCTCATGTAATGGAAGCTCCGCCCTAATGACCTTACCTCAGGTAATGGAAGCGCCGCCCTAATGAACTTACCCCAGGTAATGGAAGCCCCGCCCTAATGATCTTACCTCGGGGAATGGAAGCTCCGTCCTAATGAACTTACCTCGGATAATGGAAGCCACGCTCTAATGAACTTACCTCGGGTAATGGAAGCTCCGCCCTAATGAACTTACCTCGGGTAATGGAAGCCACGCCCTAATGAACTTACCTCAGGTAATGGAAGCCCCGCCCTAATGATCTTACCTCGGGTAATGGAAGCTCCGTCCTCAGTTGGAAACTTGTTTTATATTCTCCCTGAAATTTCATCACTTTTTGCTTGAATTTCCGTTTTTCTTCAATAAGTCCTGTATCAGACAACCGATCCCAGTATGCTTGTTGGAAAACATCCTCCGAGAACTCTGACGTTAATAGATGGGAGTGACTATAGGACAAAATTGACAAGATCTTTAGAATCATACTTTTGATCAACAGTTTTGAAACCTTTTCCTTGCTCAACCCAACAGGGTTGCCTAGTGACGATCTGCGGTAGACTTTTTCACACTCATTCACTATAATTTCCTTCACTAAAGGAGTAACAAGTTCTAATTCATTTGTTACATCCACATTGTCATAAACACTAGGAAGTCCATCATTGGGAAATGTCTTGGTTTTGTCTAGCTGATAGTTGAACAGACGTGGCTCGAGACTTTTGCCATTGAAGAACCAGGCAAACTTGAGATCTCCTTTGTACTTGCTATGAATTTCGTGGACTTTCTTGACATGGTCAATTCGGCCTTGGACTGAAGGAATCGCTAGAGATTCTTGTTCTAAATTGTACATGTTCCAGGCATAATCTCGCTCCATTCCTTTCCAGTTACCTAGAATGTTAAAATGTCACTTTAGTTACAAAGAACTGAATATTGGCATGTACATGTGATGACTGATGATGATGTCCACAAGGTGGATCTCGCGTCTGTTTAGGGACATGGGGGATGGACTATTGTGAAAATTGAAGAGTTAATCAAATTGACATGCATGCTTATAATTTACAACACCAAGTTAATTTGCGTGTTGTATTATATGAAAAATACCCAAGTCCTAAAAACAAACCCAGTATGTTCCTTACTGAATACAGTAAAATTTGCACATACATCATTACTGAGATTTTCTACATCCGAGACAGTTTGATGCAAAGTGGATGACCATGCATATCAATACTTTTTGAAGATAGATATGCCAAGATTATACTATATATTCCAACTTCAATGTACCAAAGCTTTGTGTGCTTATCTTTGATTTCAGTGGAGACCATGCATTCCCCCCTACATAATGTGGTTGCATTGCTTAATTAACCAACATGTCCTTGCATACGTAGATACCCAAGGAATTGGTGGATTTTCACGTCTATCTTAAAAACTGCTAGTTCTACCACAGTGATACATCAGTCTCCCGTAAGTTTTAAGGGTGACTTTGTGATATAGATAAACACCAGATTTATGCATAACAGTAGGTAGGATGTTATATGTTAATTATTAACTTAAATTCTTACTTGCAATATTTAAACCTTTGGTACCTAGGCTACCACTACAAATTATTATATGTAACAGGAGAGGAAAAATGCACGGCCAGACCAGGATTCTAACCCGGGACCCTCCGAACTCTAGACAGATGCTCTACCAATTGAGCTATCTGGTCGCCGATGATCGACCCAGTCATGTTCTGCTACATATTTTTACTAATACAATATTAGTCATTTTTTCTCATTCCCGATAGTTGTGTAAGCTAAGTTTGTATGTCTTCTACTTCTACCAGATAATGACATACTTCAACTGGTTGATGATTTTGTCATATATGGTTGTGGCATGAACAGAAAAAAAAAGGAACAGAATTAATACTTGAAGGAGGAGATTGCTGATTTGGAGGAGGATGGAGTGTCTGCTGATGAAATTTCAGGTGGAAGTGTGTTCCAATCATTGATTGTACCGGGTTAGAGGGCTTTTTTCCTCATGGACGTTCTACAGGAGATAGTGCGGAAATAATTTTGATGACAGTGCATTGGTTGTCTTGTAGTGGGGACCAGGTGTTTGGGGTTGATGGCAGCTTTACTATGGCATATTTTGTAGAGCATGATCAGCAAGACTGCGCCATTTAAGGTGATTTAACATATGCATGTTACCATCGCTTGAGGTGTTACAATGTCGGTTGGTGACATAACGGGCAGCCCTGTGCTGAACCATCTCTCTCTTGTCAGTGTCTTTTTTCAGGTATGTGTCCCAAACTGGACTAGCGTATTCTAACTGAGGGCGAACAAAGGATTTACATGCCTTTTCTTTGATGTCAGAAGATGATATCTTCAGTTTTCGCCTGAGGTAGCTCATGGTAGTTTTGGATAGTTAAATTACCGACATGGGACACCCACGTCATGCGAGACCTGATGGTGACACCCAGGTATTTTGCTTCCACCACACGTTGAAGTTTATGTCCATGAAGTGTATACTGGTGGACAATGGGGTTTCTATTTCTAGAGATGGAAAGGACCTGACATTTGTCGGGATGGTACGCCATCTTCGACTTCCTATCCCAAAAGACTGTCAAGGTCTCTTTGCAGGGATTGTGCATCTCTCTCTGATGCAACTGTGAGACACATAATTGTATATCATCTGTGAAGAGCCTAATGGACGATGAAATGCCCTTAAATGCTCTCAGTAATGTCATTGTTATAAAACAGAAAAAGGATCGGCCCGAGGACTTAACCCTGGGGGACCCCTGATCTTACTGGGGCAGTGTTTGATTTTTACCCTTCAACAATTACCGAAAGACCATGATCAGAACATCACTTTACTCCCCCTGTTTCAAGTTAATCGTGATGTAAATTTAAAGGATCTGATGTGTATCAGCATGGTTCATTATGTAACTGACAATGATGTGCTCCAATAGCTATCTCTAATGATCATCCCAGTAAAATACCAGCTGCTTCATACCGACTCGGCCAGGGAGAATTTCTCCAGTTCATTTATAGATAAGATCAGTATAGCGATTGTGAGTGCTGTAAAACACCCCAACACCAGACGGGTCCTCCTTAAAAGCGTCTTCAACCGACAAGCGTCTTCAGGTGACAACAAGCGTCGCCAGACAAAATCTTTTAAAATACTGAATAAAGTAAGCGACATCAGAAGATATGTTGTTAATATGACTATAACCTCTATACCAAATTTCAATTTGAAGTAGTTGTATCATAGTCATATGAATAACATATCTTCTGATGTCACTTACTTTTCAGATTAATTTTAGAGGTAAAGTCTGAAAACGTTTCACGATCTGTGGAGTTTTATTCACACGTGTGCCACACCGCCGATCGTAAAAATTCAATTTATCCTTACTCGGTCAATTTTTCAAATATCAAATTTAAATTTGGTATAGAGGTGACGTATTATAGTCATATTAACAACATGTCTTCTGATGTCGCTTACTTTATTCAATATTTTTAAAGGTTATGTCTGGCACGCTTGTTGTCACTTGAAGACGCTTGTTGTCGGTTGAAGACACTTTTAAGGGTGACCGCACCAGGCCTATATATGACCTGTGCCTAATAATTAGAAGCTTTGTTTACAAATGTCTGAAATACACATGACATACTATACTGATATTGGTCACAGCACAAGTGTATTTCAGACATTTGTTACGAACCCCTGTGGTTAAGCAGAGTTCTTGTGTTATCAAATGTGTACAAAAATTTCTTATGGATCTGGATCTACGTTTTAATATTGCAAACAAATACAGTAGCTTTTGCTAAATTGGAGTGACCCGTTACAAAAACAACCAGACACCGGTGATTAATTATTGCTCTTATTGGTCACCTGGGGGGAATTTCGGCTTGACTGGTGGATACAATACTTCATCATCTTGCGTTTGTAGGGCACTCAATGAGTAACATCGCTCAGGATTTTTCTGACGGAGGGCAACCCTTAAATTTGACGAGAAACGAAAGGGTGACCTCCACATGGTAGTCGCCATTTCTGTAGATCCCAGTCATCGAAAGTCTTGATAATATATTCGATGAGGTAGTCGGGGTTATCTCCCCTCGTACACGACACGACAACAGCAATCCCATCTCACAGTTCAAAGAATTTTACATGAGCTATTCTTTTAGGAAATAAACGAAATGTTCTTCATCAAATATTGTTTATATTATCACGGACTTAGATAACAATAACTAATTTAATTCCGTGTATTACAAACAATGCCTGCAAAAAATCGATTCAAAACATATTATATATAAAAAACTGTAAAAAGGTCTTTGGGTGAAGCATATTTTTAGCGCAAACTTAAAAATATGCTTCACCCAAAGACCTTTTTACAGTTTTTTTACATCAATTTATTATTTTAATCTTCATTTTTGTCCCTGAGCTAAAGGTAAAGAGCACAACCGCGTCGGTTTAGTTGCAAAAAAAAAAACGTTCAACGCTGATTTTTACTTGAAATGTTCTCCCTACATTACATTGTATAACGTTTAACCGACGACGAAGCAAAATTAAAATCAAAATTTAAAGACATAAAACATCCAGTCCAAAAGAAACTCTGCACGTCTTACTGGGATCATATTGAAGAGATAATAAAACCCAATAGTCCAAACCCTAATAACAAATACTCTGATATGAAACGATTCTGATCTAACATTAAAGCACGATCTGATCACTGTGGCATTTCCCCACTAAAGCAAGAGGGCAAATTAATACATAATCCTGTTGGCAAAGCGCAAGTGCTCAACGCACAGTTTCAATCTGATTTTATTCTACATGAAACCCTCAATGATCGCCAGTTTACTTTCAGGTGCAATTTTCAGTGTCTCCGATATGTTGAACCATCTTAAATGGCGATCCCTTGCCGACAGACGCAGAAACACAAACCTATGTACATTATATGATGTTCAAAATTGTAAACAATCCCGGTAGTTCAGTATTAGTAAACACACTAGACTAATACCAGCAACCAGGCAATCAAGGCATTCCCACCACCAATCCTTCCAATACCACACTGCAGAACCCAGGTCAGAAAACAATCCTTCTTTCCACGATCAATATCTGAGTGGAATAAGATCCCACCAGATATCATATCCTCCTGTTCTACTACTGAATCTTTTAAATCTGCTCTCCTGTCACTGTACCCTCAAAATTAAATCTATATATATATCATTTTGGATTTCTCGGAATCGACTAAATCTCTTTCTCCCTCATGACATTATCTTCAACTTTTTGAAGTTGGTTATTACCATTCAGAAGTTAGAAGCAACGACGCCTCCACCTCCAATGGTTTTTATGTGTGTATTTTCGTGTTGGAGTTCGTCAAATATTGGAAATTTCAGATGGAAAGAAAAACGAATTATAGCATAAAGACGACAGTACTGAAAACACCGAAGTATTATTTTCTTTTATGATTAATTTTGCCTTTTGTTGAATTAAACCGATTAAGCTGAATTATAATAGTCTATCATATTTTGATGTGAGGTGAGGCTTGAAATATTCACTCGAATTTTATGAAACAAGTGTTGTAATGCCTTTTCCTGACAAATATTGGCGAAACTTTCACAACCAACATAGAAAATATAGCAGTTCATCACTTGATGATAAACGAATGCTAGTTATCGACGCCCACTTTGCAAATGACTTTAAATACATGTACATTTCTAAACTTGCTAACGTAGAAAAATCATTTGTGTTTTAATCATTTCCATTCGCAAATCAGAAAACAATCATTTTATTTAATTATTGGAGAAATAACATTACACTCTCTAGTGTTGAACATTTCGTCATATTCACCGATTGAAAATTTAAAAATGAAGATATGCATAAAAGAGAACTTGCTTACTTGCTTAACTGTTTCTCGTGCTTTGATCTACCGACTTTATGATATAAATAGCTGTTGGGTGATGTGATGATAAACGGTATTTGAAAAAACCTCACTTGAGAAAAATTGAGTCACGCGAGCCGATCATATAATATCAAAAAAATTACAGGATTTCTCAAAAGTGGGGAAGTGTGCTCATAAGTAAACCCCGTTTATGGTACAAATTATAGTGAAGGGTCACTTTCTATCTGCTCAGTTTGCGGCTTTGTGTATAGGAAACACGTGATATATGTAAGTATCATCGGAAATAACTTGTGATGTAAATATCTAGAATACAACATGCAAAGATTGTATAACAGATATCAAGTTAAGTCTAGGATCCGTGATCAGACTGATGTCATCCTCGATACTACGAGGCAAGTGAGTCACAATTACCTTTTTATATCTTTTTGGGGAAATTTTTTAAATACCATACAAATATTGCATACCTTTATTCGAATTTGGCATACCCATTATTATTTATGTTTTTGGGTATGCAAAAATCCCAATTTGCATTTGCAAAAATAAGACATATTGAATACAGAGGCGTAGCTACATTTAGCCAGGTCGATGGGAGAGCCCTAATAGGGGGACTAGAAGAACAGTCCCTACCCCGAAATTATTTAAAATTTGATACACTTGCCACGGCATAGATAGCAGACAAGTCATATGTTTTCATCTTTTAATTTGAAGGATGGTTGAACTGGAAATTGAGATATATGACGGAAGAATGACAACACACGCATTCAGTTTCTTGAGGATTCATATAACTTCTTTTTAATCGTCCTAGATATGTAGACCAACGTGTTGTTTTCTTCAGAAATTCTTCCCCGGTCAAGCAGGGGAAACCCCCTCAGTGGAATATGTATTCTAATGATGAAAAGGGGTGTTGCTCTTGCATGCACGCGCTACAGTTACAGACTCGCAAACTAGTTCTTACTTCCTTTCTTTTGACCAAACAATACTATTTTTAATATGATCCTGTGTTTCAATTATACACAAACAATAAGTGAGTCTATAATAAGACTGCGTCGCTTGTCTGGTCTTCACTGATACAGTCGTCACTATAACGGATATTCAAGGAAGGAAAGCATGGGCCATTAATGAATACCAATGCACGGTAAGTGATGAACAAAAGTAAAAGCAGAAAGTTTAGAGTAGTGGTGAAGTTGACCATTAGTGTTGACTGTGTCGGGAAGAATCACTCCATTACCAAATGTATCAGTTTAATTATGATTTGGAACGCACATTCCTCACTCTCTCACTCTAACTCCCCTCTCCTTCTCTTTCTTTCTCGCCCTCTCTCCTTCCCACTCTCCATCTCTCTCTATCCCACGCTATCCCCCCCCCCTCTCTCTCTCTCTCTCTCTCTCTCTCTCGAAAATAGTGTACATGTATGCCTTTTTTATTGAACATTAGTCATCTTTCATGTGTATATATCTATATTGTTGTAATGTAAGTAAAAGGCATTTATAATGTTCTTGTAATTTATGTAAGTCGTTTTGTAACTTTTGGAAATGAAATATGCTTGTGCTGGACATGTTTGCGGTATGATATCAACACAAAACACTTTATCGGTCCCCATGGGCTTTAGCACCTCGATAGGTATACGTACGACATTTTATAGAGCTGTACCAGAAAAAAATGTAGATAGGATTTCCGTATCAATAAGACGTCCTTCCATGCATTTCTATGCATTTATAAATATAATTCTTATATGAAATTAATAGTTTCACGCACTAGTAGCGTGTTTAATAAATATATTGTGTATCACTTGCAATGTTTTTAGCCAACCTGGAAATTAACTAAGACATTAAACCCGATCAAGACCGTATTTACCCTAACAAAGTCGCTATTAAATATTGACCAAGTCGTTATCTAACCGTGATGAAGACATTAACTCACCTTTATTAAGACACGCAATTACCATGAACAAGAACTTGACAACACTAACACCCTGGACAAGACAGAATCTACTCCTTAATAAGACACTATTTTACCCTGACCAGGATATTTACCCGGATGAAAATACTATCTAGCTCTAATCAAGTTACAAGTTTTATTCGAACTTTAGGCCATTGGCCCATCAGTATACAAAACATATTATACACAAATCATGGACAATGTACAGAGAATGAAGACAATCATATTCCATTATAATTCCCTTAATTTGTTTGCCTCATAGATGAATTTTCCTAGTATACACAATTCTTTAATAGTATGGACACTCAATAACTGAACGACTTTAAACACAGATGTTTTTTTCCGATAATATCTTTTGATAAAACGTGATCTGAGATTTTGGAATTTAGAACAGTCTAATAAAAAATGAAATTCGTCCTCTACTTCAGAGGGGGAGTAACAGTTACACTGTTTACAATCACATAAACTTACTAAGTCCAAGACACACAGACAATGACATTACCCATTACCATGGACAAGAATTTGCCTTATTTTGCCCTGGAGCAGAGTCGAATCTTGCTTGTTTTTATTGCAACAACTACAAATTATAATGGGAAAAGACACTTACTGACAATGAGCTTCATAGGATCAAAATGCATACCACTTTAGTGGGTACATTGTATTTGCTTTAAGGGTGTAAAGTAATTAAATTGAAGACGCTAAACTGCTCAAATCAGTTTTAGACAGTGATCGGTCCGGGATCCGTCGTCCGTTTTTCAACATTTGTTTCTTTTCGCTATTTCTCGTTTGGTTTTGGTTTGGTTTTATTTTGTTTAGCGTCCTATTAACAGCTAAGGTAATTTAAGAACGTGCCTCCATGTGTGTTGTGTATGCGTGCATGTGTGTATGTGTGCTGGAGACAGGGTATGTTGGCGTACTTGCCTCCTTGTGATAGCGCGGATATGATGCCGTCATTATAGTGCTATCTCACTGAAACACACTGCCGAAGGTTCCCAGCACATCATCCCGCCCGGTCACATTATACCATCCTCGATATACAGAGGTTACGCTCACGTTCCCTCTCTGCACCCCTGGAATATGTCATAGCAAAATTGAAGGCACGAAGATAGCTATTTGATTGGTCTGACTCTCAGGTAAAAATCCATGACCTGTAGGGACGTTTCTCGAACTTCATATGCAAGTTCCCTTGGTCTTTAGTTTTGTTGCAAACACCATATGGACGAGTCTCTCTCAGATTTCTGCACAAGGTTCTTCCTTACTGTTTATCAGAATATACTTTGCAAATCATTCTTAGTTATGATTAATGGGTTATGGGTGTTTTTGCATGTGCGATTTTTGCTATATTTTATGCATTAATAATCTAGTCAATCTATAGTATAAAGTTTTTATTCTAAAGTTAACACATGACAAAATGCAACAGCAATAAAACGCTTCTTCAAAACTTGTTTCCTGTTAGTTACTTCATTTCGGAATTTGTAACTGACAAACTGACCTCTGAAATGGACACAGGTCAGCGAGCTGCATTTCATTTTCCTTCCTGTTGGGTTAAAAAATAAACATATTCTAGCGAGAACAAACAACAACAACAAAATTAACATAAAACCCCCACAAAGGCCATGGTTCTTGACAGTTTCTCACAGGACATGTTTACCTGTTTATAATTACACTCCGCGTGTAACACAGGCACTCAAATTTTATTGGATATTTACAGGATTCAAGTGTGCACATTAAACAATTAATATGTGAATTTTTCCTGACATTTTTTCTTCACTTTTTCGTTTTTAATTAACGATTATATGCTTCAGAAACGAATGATGCAGACTACACGTACATTTTAAGTAATCTTTAAAGTCTTCTCCTTGTCCATTCTGCTTTTGTTCAACATTCAAATTCTAAAGGTCCAAACTTTCCAATATATCTGCCCTCTTGAAAGCAGACGATTTTGCACCAAGACAAATATTTCCTGCAATCAATTGTTGCGCATGCGCAACAGCGCTGACCGAAATGTGTGACATGATTGGCTGCAAGAGCCGGCGAAGCGCGAACAAGCAGGAACTGATTGGCAGCTAAACAGACATGTCTGGGCGGAGCTTCTTGCGTAAATGTCAATTTCAAATTTGACCGCCATGAAACTTGAAATGTGATTAAATGCAAGCTGGATTGTGTTGTTTCTAATTGATTTTCATCGTTTGGGTTGTTTACTATATTTCCGTGGCACTCGCTTTGCATTTGAATATTTGTTTTTTTTTGTTTTACGTTTGATGGTTTTTAAAACATGTACTGTACTACAGAAGGGAAGGAAATTACATATTTTGTACGAAACTCAAATATAGAATTATTTGTTTTCACATGAATCCAAAACAAGCATAAGGTAATTTTATGAAGTCCTAATTACTTGTATAGAGAACAGTTTAAAATGAGTTGAGTCAGAGTCACAAACTATGATCCCATGTCGCATTTAATGTTGCAAGTGTTTTTGTAGAGATACCTGGAAATGAATGCCGAGAATTTTAATGTGCACATGGCTAATTTAGCGCCCTTCACGTAAAATTAATCATTGCTCTGTGTTCTTGGCAGTTATTGGGAGAAGGTTAAAAGTCCAGATACGGAGGTCTGTACATAGCCATCATTAGCTGTAGTACGTGATGGTTTTTTTTAGAGCAATGTTGGATTCGTTAAAAGTTAATCAAATTATTGAAGCACTGTTTTACGAGCCATTTAAATTGATAATTGATATGTAGATACACAGTTTTTATGTGTGCATTCTCTCTGTCTCTGTCTCTCTCTCTCGCTCTCTTATAACACATTAGAAGACTTCAGTAACAACTTTTCACCTTTGGCCTTGATAGTGGTTGAAGGTCACCCATTTAAACAAGCTCAAAAGACTTTCATCCTAACATCGCCAGTCACCACTCAAGGTTTGAAGAACAGATTAATTCGACCCCTGTGATCACCTCACAGGTGGTTCAAAGAGTAAATAATTTGAACTAACTCGTTAGCCCTTCCCAACGCAGTCTTACTGACTACTGTCAGTCTTACAATGGTTAGATACACAGGCTTTACTGATAGTAATTATTACCGATAAATAGAAGAAAAAACCGGAATATATAAACCAGAGGTATATGTTCCATCATTAAAATCCGGATTTTGTCGACAAGGCGAAAACAATTTAACTCAACAACACGAAATCAAAGTCCGTGACACAATCCAGTACTGCGAATAGGGTTACTAGTAAGAAATTTCTAATGGTCTGTCGAGTCATCCCGCCGCGCCTTACGAGAAACTCCATCTTAAAGCTGGTGTGTAGCACACTTATATATACCAACACGTGTGTGTTAGAAGTAGACATATATGTGTTACAATCCATCATTAACAACGTAAGTAGATATAGTCATCAATGAAATAGACTCAACGTGGCATTCCTACACAAACACTCGCATCAGTGAACACATGATCCGAATCCAAATACCCTGAGGTCAAAGGTCAAGCTACACCAAAGTTGTTTACTACAGGATATATATTGCGCTGTGACTAACAAGGCGGCTCCAGGTAAGATAAGATTCTTATATTTTGTCCGGTGATTCCTGTCGCAGACTTCTTATATTTTAACATCCTTAGCTGGCGATAAGTTTAACATCTGATAAAACAAATTTTTAAGATACGGTAAGATTGCATTTTGGCCTTGTAGAACGAACTGGCTAAACTTAACGTACGTATGCGTAATATAGCACATGGCGATTTTGTGAAGTATAGATATATCGGGCGCCAGGGCGACCACCTGTTACATAGTACACATATGTACAGTAGCACACTGTTTTTAACACGAAGGCTGATATGGTGGATCATATTAGCAGAATAACTAGCTTAATTAATTATTGTGTAATTACATGCGTAGCTTCCATATGCATCTATAGCATACATGTTTCAAAGCTAAAAGCGTTATACGGGAACCAAGAACCCGGACAACAAGCATTTAAGTGCATTATATTTATATGAAGATCATGCAACCGGGCGGTGAGGTATGTTATTACTGTAACAACCAGGTATGACATCACTATAACAACCAGGTATGACATCACTATAACAACCAGGTATGACATTACTATAACAACCAGGTATGACATTACTGTTATAACCAGGTATCATATGACATTACTGTTACAACCAGGTATCATATGACATTACTATAACAACCAGGTATGACATTACTAAAACAACCAGGTATGACATTACTATAACAACCAGGTATGACATCACTATAACAACCAGGTATGACATCACTATAACAACCAGGTATGACATCACTATAACAACAAGGTATGACATTACTATAACAACCAGGTATAACATTACTGTTACCACCAGGTTAGAAATATCTATGTTAAACATTACATTATTTCGTTTTTATGCATCAAATAATTCCTTTTTTTATTACAAGTATCATTCTTAAGTTAAATGGGACTGGTACAATATTGTATACATGAGTTCCCTACATAGCTATTATACACCATAGACAAGCTACTGTAAGGGATGACAAGGGTCATGCTACATTACCCTGGGCTCTATGTTGATGTCTGGAGGAACTATTTGTATCCAGTGAAAAAAACCCACCTCCCATGTTTAACACTGACATTGAGAAGCTATGACTGAATTTCATTTAAAGTAAGTCATGGGCAGCAGTGCACATAAACCCAGACAACTGATCTCGTGGTATGTCTGTTTCAGGATAAATTTCAAACCAAGCCAGTCATGTCTCGATATTGAGTGCATTGTTAGCTAAGAATTCATAAACTATGATTTTTTTAAATACATTTTTAATTTAATAATTCTAAATTTTGCAAACATTTTTATGTTTGTGGATTTGAAATAAAAAAAAAAATGTTTTATAAAAATGTACACTTTTAATTGCAAACTTAACTAATTTTTTAAATGAGCTGAAAGTTTTATTACTTTAAAATGTCAAACTGAAAATGCTTTATCATTGATATCAATAACACAGTAAGCTATCTACAGTACACAAAATTTATTCCAGGTTGACAAACTGATAAATGTACGTCTCTATTGTCAAAGTATGTCCTACAGCTGTTAATTCATTGTTCTTGAGGCAGTATTATCCAAATGAGATAATTAAATTTGATCATTAACTCATTCACCCCTGAAATATCATAATGAACTATTCCAACTTTTGAACTGGAAGGGTTCAAATGTGTCTTCAGGGGTCAATGAGTTAAAGAGAAAAAATTACAAAATCTACAGGGTACTACATGTATGAAAAGTTCAAACTTCAGTTTCATGAAAAGCAGGGTACCTTGATAATGATATGATACCCATGTGACGAAGTTATGGTGAGGGAAAGCATTCCATTTATCTGTATGAACATGCATGTTATATTGTTATCACTCATTACTAAATCGAATTTGATCTAACTTAAGGATTCTCCTACCACTACGAAAAAGACCTATTGGAAATTTTATCGGGCATGACCATAGCTTTGTTAAATCATTTTCTAAGAAGAAAAGTATAGCTTGCAGGACTTTTATGAAAAGTTAATAAGAAGTGGAAGAAACAAAATAAAAATCAACCAATTCTGAGTTTAAAAATAGAAACGGGCTAGACTACAGATTGAACCCTGGATTTGCAATCATTAAACTGTCGCTCTAACCTCTGAGCTACCTGGTCAGTGGTAGTGAAATGGCCCAGAAGCATTTCAGTTACATTTATCAGGATATTTACGGGAGTTTATGTACAAAACTTCACTGAAATTCCTTAATGTTTTCCCTGCAATACAACAGGGACCCTCAACACGAACATATAAGTATGATAATATCTCAATGAGTTTATGTTTCAATATACCAGGGTCAAGGTTAGGGTCACTGTTATTTAAACAAATATTGTCAACACTCTAGTGACTTCATTTCTAAATTGGTTTTGATCAAACTTCATAGTGCAATAGTCAAGTATGAGAATAACTTCCAACAACATGTATTTCTTTTTATAGAAAAACTTGTTCACTTGCAGCGATTTTTTGTCCTTGCTTAACCCTTTCACCACTGTAAACAATAATGGACTCATCCAGATGAATGTTTGGTAGAGTCTACTCAAGTTACCAAGGGGTGAAAGGGTTCATAGCCAAAAATTGGCTGCTTCCCTGGCCAAAAAAGGCTATATATTTCCCATAAAGATGTAAGATTAAAAAACATCTTTCCAATTTCGGTACAAAATTGTTGTATATATTTTTCATATTCATGTAGGCTTTAAATTCTGGTTTAAAATTTAGGTAGAAAAAACCCTGAATTGATACATCAGTAGGTTCTCAAATAAATATCAACAATCACTTTAGATCCAAGCTCTGGGGCTTGGCCCCCTCATCAGGGATTAAATGTTTCTCACCCTTTTGAACCCCCAAGCTTTCTTGTTGGAACAACGTTGAAAGACATTGAGAAGGTATTGCTGACAAGATAAACATATTAACACACACACAGGGGATCACAATCGCACCTTTAAAACTAGTAATAGATTCAGTATGCCAAAAATAAGTTACACTGCACCAGACAGCTGTTTCCTCCTTAACTTCTAGGACTCGTTGGTGATGCTAGAGGTAAAAAAGTTTGAAATCCAAATTGGTCTTAACTACGGTTGAAACAGAGGGGTCAGGTGTGTGAAATGTCTTAATTTATAGATTGAAACAAATAGATAAGTACTGGTTAATTTTAAATTAAATCATCTGTAAAGTTTGTTTATAATGAAAGGTGCCTGCACTAATCAAAAGAGATAACTGTGGCCATCAAGGTTATAGCAAACCTCGGGGACTAATTATATAAATAATCCACCAGCTGTGTCAGCTACCACCTTTAATTTCACACACACAGGTGAAAACACCTTTAAATCTTAGTAATAGACACAGTATGCCAAAATTGAATTACACTGCATAATACTGCTGTTTTGTCCTTCAAGGACACATCACTGAAGCTAGGTGTGTGCTTTGTTACAGATTGTTGTGTATGGGAGGGGATTTGTCTTGTTTGTGAATTGCATTGTCATGGAAACATCTGACCTATTTACTTGTATTATGTTTCATATTAATACAGAAATAGCATTATTCCCCTGTATAGATACACAGATGTTTACGAGAAACCACATACACGCCGAGCGTGACTTTTATCAGATTGGCTTGTGTTTCCTAAGCAGCTTGATATATTTCAGCTAAGTTATTTTCTGTTAAAACAGAGCTTGGACAGTGCTAGTTTTATGTTTTGAGAGTGTAAAATTAATTCCATTTTTTAACCCACTTGGCACGAAGTGCCAGTTGAGCAAGCCTTATATGGTGTATCGTCCATCTTCCGTCAACTTTTTATTTGAACAACTTCTTCTTAAGAACTGGGGGACCTAGGGCCATGATGTATATTTGGCCAGTAGGTGCCTGGGACAGAGTTCTATAAAGCTTCCTCAAATAAATGACCTTGACCTGCTTTCAAGGTCACAGGGTTAAAAAAATGTAAAAACCTTTAAACAACTTCTTCAGAATAGCCAGGGCCCATATTCATGAAACCATTCTCATGCTCAAGTATGGATTTTGTGCTCAGGCCTAATTTCTTGTTCTTGTTATAACTTAATAAATAAATCTTATTTTGTCTATGATTTGGAAACATTTTGAAGAGACTTAAAGACTGTTTTCAATGTTTACATTTGACTTTGTGATCGTTTGACATTATCTAAGCGGGTTGCAAAAAAGTTGGTTTGAGCACAATCCATGCTTGAGCATGAAAAAGGGTTTCATGAATACGCACTCTGGAGGCCCAGAGCAATGATACTTGGGCAATACTTGGCCGGTTGGTACCTGAGACAGAGTGCTATAACGTTCAAGTAAAGGACCTTGATCTTCTTTCACAGTCGCAAGGGTAAAAAGTGTTAAAAACCTTTTAAACAACTTCTTCTGAATAACCCTCTTGGCTCAGAGTAATAATATTTGGCCAGTAGATACCTTGGACAGAGTGATATGAAGTTCCTCAAATACATGACCCTGACCTACTTTCACGGTCACAGGGGTCAAAATATGTAAATATCTTTGAACAGCTTCTGCAATACCAGGAGGCCCTGCAGGGTGATATTTGACCAGTAGTTCTGGGATAGAGTAGTATAAAGTTTCATTTAGTCTGGAACATTCTAAAGCCATGGAGACTTAATATTTGCATAATATTGATTCACGAAAATAAAAAAAATGAAAATTAGAAAAGAAAATTGGATTTGCCTACAGATCTATCATATATTTTACTGTCATGTTGTCCGAAACACATACACGATTTGCTCTGGCCTTACAGATGTTGTTTAGGCATACCAGAAGCAATATCCTTGGTATTTTTCAATAAAGTTAATATCATGGGAAAGATTTAAATATCATCTTGACTTAGATTTACCCTCTCGAACAAAATCCTTCGGGTATGAAGCAAGATATGGGCACATAAATATACATAAAAATATGTTAAATTTTTACTTTTTTCTTTCAACATTAAGTCATTCCTGCCAAGTTTGTGCAATGAATTTATAACATTTATCTATACAATTTGTATCTTTTTAAAGAAAACAAGTTATCTTAGCAATATCCTAGAGCAGTTTCAAAGAACAAAATAAGTTTAGTGTAAAATGAGTTATTGGTATTTATTTGAACATAAATAAAATCAAACACTGTTGTTTCTATGCAATATAGGACCACTCCTGTCATGATTTTAGAATAGTTTTTTGACATTTAATCATAGAATTGATGTTGTTTAATAGAATGTAAAATGATCTTTTCTAAGATGATTTACAAATAAAAATTAATAAAATATTTATCGAGATATGACCATTTGAAGTCAGAATTTGACTACATTTAAGTTACACTTGAGTGCGCTCCTGACATTGTCCTAGCCCCTGTTTCATGACTGCAATACAAAAAAGTGTTCAGAAGAAGCAGACATCTGGAGAAGGAGACAGACACGTGAATTATCCAGGTTTTTCATCAAATTCTAGGAAAACAAGTCAGCAGGGTGTTTTTTGAAATTGACTGTTCATCTTAAAATCTCGTCCTAATTTAAATGTCTCTCCCCCTTTTCAGAACATTTAAAATTTTGAATTGCAGACGACACAAAAAAAAATCACCGTAATTATCTATGGTGAATAATTATCACTGAATACGTCTAATACCAGGTTTGGCTAAATTAAATAAAAGAAGTTTTTTTTGTTTTTTTTATTTAAAATGCCAGAATAATTATAACATACACATATAATAATTATAGGATTGGTAAACATTACATAAGTGCTATTTTTGTGGCTATTTTAATTTATTTAATTAATTACTTTTTTAGTTACACCGGTTAGTATACCGGTATATCATTTTTTGCAGTCAGGATTTTCATTAAGACATGATTTAATTTGCATTTATTTAAAATAAATAACCCGTGAGACCTGAATTGATTATGTATCAGTCGTGATCTTGTTTATATTAGCGATGGAGTGTGTCAAGCAAACTGCTATCTATTTAATTACATTTAATGGAACAATTATCCATGCTTTACTGACCTGAATCCGGACCTACAGCACTGTTTCTTTGTCAAACATCCTGCTCACATTCCTTGACAAAGTCACTAAGATGTGGAACAAAGGTACTCAAGAATTAGGTCAAGTGTGTGTTCTGATGGGTATACATCATACAATACTGAAACAGATGGGGAGGAACGGGGGAGGGGGNAAAACTATATACCATTGTCAGCTACAGTATGTAGCAGCAGTTTTCATTATTAAGGATCCCCATACCACTGCCAGAAACTGAAACCGATATTTCCTGCATGAATATATATATATAGCTTTGATAAATCATTCTGAAAAGAAAACCATACCTTGCAGGAATTTTGCGAAAAAACAATAAAGATGAAATAAACGAAATATAAACAACAAAAATGTTCTTAAGACTGGGATTCGAAACCCTGGACTTAAGAATGCTCTAACCAATTGATCATGAGCTATATATAAGTATATGAGTGTTCTGGCCTATTTGTGCTACAGTTTGAAGTTATAAGACAGGTAATACTGTATATATGAGAAACCAAATTGCAGTGGGACAGGATTCTTATACTCATGTGTAATTGGTATGTCATACATACATGCTCAAAGGTGAAATCAAAATAAAAGCATATGTTTGGGAAAAAAGAAAAAAGAAAAATCAACATTCTACATTTGATTGACATTATGGTGGAATATATAGCTGTAGATTTGAAAAAAATAATTAATCAGACATATTTCAACCATAAGACATGTACATATGTTGATTATTTCATAAGTAATAGCTTTTTTGGTACCCACTCACAAAAATTTGCCAGTGAGGGCCAAGGCTTAATGCAAGACCTGAAGTGGAAAGCCAACCCTGGTATTAATTTTGGCGTATGATATAGCTGTGAAATACGACTGTTGTTATCATTCTGATTGTTCTTAAATTATTCAATAATTGGCTTCAATTCAGATCTGTTTGATTTCTTTAGAAGTGATTTCTTTAGAAGAGAAGCTTTGTGAGAGACATGGGCATAATTGTGACATAACGATGAAAACAATTGAATCATGTTTTATTTACTAAAGTTAATGCATCAATTTACAGTGCTATTATTGTCTAGAAGGCTTACAGTGTGTATAATCTCCTGGAGACTGTGAAAATAGTAATTACGTTACCATTTAGAAAAAAAAATTGCACACCTGTACACACCTACACTCAAAAACCAAACTACTGAATTCCAAAATGTTATCTCATAATGCAGGTGGTCTCTTTATACAGGTAATAGCGATGTATATCTGTACTTCTGTCTGTAGACACAAACTTGTACATACCACTCCTCACAAAGTACTCTACTAGTTTGGGGGATACATGGTACACAGAACACTTACATTGAAGGACATATAAATTGGAGTTACCTCCCCTATTTATGGCGTTATACCATTTCGTTTAAAAACATAATTGGCACTATACTCACCAGAAAGTCCTGCACTGATTTAAATGGTCCTTGGTACCCATAACACTTACATCAAGGGGATTTGAATTAAGTATATAAATTGTAGTTACTACCCTATTTATGGAGTTATGCCCCTTTGTTTAAATATGTTTTTGTGGGGTACACACACAAATCTGCCATTCAGGCTAAAGTTCTAGTTTTTATCAAAGTTTACCCCTTCATAAGTTACCAATTTTAAAGATGTAAGGCTGTTTGTTTTCTTATCCTTGTGTAAAAATTATATCAAATATGATCTGATAATACATTTCAGGAATTTTCTAATATGGCTGATTCAGAACCACAAGTGGAAAATTCAGAGGAATCTCAAGATGTGGATATCAAAAAGTAAGTTACCCATTACCACTTAAAAGCGCTATTCAACATGTGCCATGATGAACACCCTTGCATTTTCTTTTACAAACAAACATGGTGGTACATGTATAGCTAAATGCTGCCGATCACCATGTGAGAAATAAGCGAGATGCGTTGGTGATTAAAAGTAATGACATTTTGTCATAGTTTCATAAAAATATTTACAATACCCGGTAATAAACAAACAAACAAAAAAACACAAAAATCACAATTTGAATAATACTTGTAGCCCTTATATCTTGAGGGGTAAATAATGTATAGTATATGAATTTGAGTTAACTCCCCTATGCATGGAGTTATTCCCCTTGTTTTTGGTATACAAAGCACCTACATCTAGACAATTTGAAGAAGCTAGAATATAAATTTGAATTTCTTCTCCCATTGATGTAGTTATATCCCTTTTTGTTTAAAGAACTACATGTATTACTACAGGTCATGGCACAGACTCGGGTTATAGTCTACCGATCTGGCTTCAGTTCTGGTTTTCTAAGTCGCCACTGATACTGCTGAAGGGAACTACAGTTTTGTACTGCATTCGTCTGTCCATCAGTGTCAATCAGTCTATCAAACAGTCTGTCCATCAGTGTCCATCAGTCTATCAAACAGTCTGTCCATCAATCATGCTGTGCATCATATTCTCTGTGGCATATATCTTTATGCTCTTGCCATCCACAAATTCTGCTAATTTATAGGTCAAGATATAAATAGGGAGTGTAAGCTAGTTAAAGTAATTTAGCGTTTCTTCAAAGTTGACAAAAAGACAGATATTATGTAAAGTCTTAGCTATAGTGTAACTGCAATATTTATGACATACAAAATTTAGTAGATGGTCACGAAAATGTTATTCAGATCTGTTAAAAAATCATTTAAATTCTGAAAACAACCCCCAAAAATTTGCATTTCAATGATTTATAAGGTTTCACAAAATTTAGGTTACAGTGAATTTGCATTATTTATTCAAGTGAAAAATCAAGACCTCGTTGCTTGAAAGGCACGTAGTTTAATTGAAAAGATACGAAAAATTTCTAGGTGGTGACTTGGGCCCTGGAAGTTGGGGGGTGAGTGGGGTAGAAAGTGCATAAAAAAACACATCTGAAACTGCTTTGCTCAATTGATCTTTCCCTTTTTATGTATCAGAATAATTCCAAAAGGCATTCATTTGATTCAGACACACCTGTTATGATAATTACACACACCCTGCAGTAACTAGAAGATCATTTGGCCACAGGATGTAGACTTTGAGTTTGTTTGAGTTTGGACTTAAATGAGGGAGCTTCGAGGGAGATCGATCGATTTTGGTCAAAATGAGGGAGTCTCCCTCCTTAATTAGGGAGGGCTGACAGCTATGCCATGACACTACCAAGTACCTGTCCACTCCTGATGATTTTCAGTGGATAACAGATAGAGACGGGAAGAGGGATGCTGATGTAATATTTAAAAAAAAAAAAGATGTTACATCTGTTTTATCTTTCTACCCTACCAGAAAAATGAAATGCTACCCCCCCCCCCCCCCCCCCCCCCACCCCCAAAAGAAAAAAACCCAACAACAACCCAACAACAACAAAAAACACAAGAATATTTTCTTTTTTTCAAAAATTTAAGCAAATTAACTCATTTACCCCTAAAGACACATTTGAACTCTTCCAATTCAAAAGTTGGAATAATTCATCATGAAATTTCAGGGGTAAATAAGTTAAAGAATGTTATGGAGAAGTTTGATTTGTGAGCATTTTTAATACAGTTGACAAAATTACTCAACACAAGTAGTAACTGAAATGGCTGTTTATTATAACGCATTATATGAACAGTACATTACATAATATGTTTTCCAGAAATCACTGCTTTAAAATCAATGCCCCTTGTCAGACAATCTATTCAGACAGGCGACAAGCCAAGATCATAGATATATAAACACAACACACCTGTTTGGATTTCTATGGCTGCTTTATATAGCTTTCGGAAATGGACACACAACATGATCTTTGTACTATCATTTTCACCTTGAATTTTGATGTCATTACAAAGGCTTAATTTGTTCATAAAAAGCCTAGTCAGCTTAGCAGCAAATTCAAAAGTATAAAAATAATATAACTGATAGTTCATGTATAGGGATTCAAGAATATTATGGCGACAGAAAAACACAAAGATGACAAATCATTGAAAAAGCAATGAAAGTTATTATATTTGATATGTACATCTGTCATTTGTAAACCTGTCTTGAATGAGTAGCAGAATAAAAATTTCTATATCGAGGGCTTGTCATGAAAAACATGTGCTCAAGATATTTTCACCTTGTTTAGGTTCCTACATGTAAACGATTAAAGTGTATGTGACTACTGTAATTCCCCTAGGATGACATCAGAAACGCTACCATGATGATATCATGCTTAATATTTATCCACTCTGGGCTAGATGTACATTTCTTCCTTTTTTGTCCTCAGGACAGGATGAATACAATATTTACTCACCATTCGTTGATGTTATTACTCAAAGATCTGCTTGTTGAAGACAACAAACCCAGTTTTTAACTATCATATCATTATCATTACAGAATCCATAACCCCACAGTATATACATACTCGCCAACCCTCCCTATTAAGGAGGAAGACTACTGATTTTGGGCCCTAAACTGTAGTGTTCTCTACCAGTGAATTTACTTATCTGTTCCTATATTCTTAGATCTGATGATGTCAGTATGTATGTATGTATTGTGGGGTTGGTGATCTGCACTATATGCCCTTGTTACCAGTCCTTGTTGAAATTCACTAGTCTCAAGTTAAGGACTAGTGTTTGTTTTAAATTGAGTCATTTCTACAGCTTGGTAGTAATTGAATCAAATAAGGCAATAAAATTGTTACATTTTTGTCTAGAGTCATTTTATAATTTCACACAAACGTATGTATAGTTTTTCTTCACAACTGTATAGAAGTATACACTCCCTGAACCAGCGTTATGGTAATGAATGTGTCTACTTACCTGTATACCTACTTCTTTACCTGTATACCTACTGATACACCTATCTACGTAGAAATATAAATAGAACACCTTTTTCTTCAACTTGTTAGCTCACCGGGTCCGAAGGACCAAGGTAAGCTTATGCCAAACCGAGGCATCCGTCATTCCGTACGTCAACAACTTCTTCAAACGACTTCTTCTTCTTAACCACTGATTGGAATTTAATTAAATTTGACTGGAAGCATCACCTAGGTAGTGGGGATTCAAAATTGTACAAATGGTGGGGCTGAGGGGCGGGGCCAAAAGGGGGCAATTTGCCTATAAACGACTTCTGTAAAACTATTCACTGGATATCAATCATATTTGATCAAAAGCATTCATGGGAAGGGGATATTCAAAATTGTACAAATGGTTGGGCTGACCCTTCGGACTAAGGGGTGGGTCCAAAAAAAGTTTAATACATGGAAATGGTTGTGTTCTTCACCGTATAACCATATAAACAATTGCTGAGTATGAAGAGAAGAATGAACATTTGCTTTTCCAGGATGGCACTAGGGTCTTGCCCCATCCTTGGAGACATAGTCCCTGGGTCCTAACTTAGAAACGTTTAAGATTCCCACCTCAAAACTATATACCGGTATACAAATGCTGGGCATGAAGAGACGAAGGTAGTCATGATATTAGAATAGATCCTGGGGTCTGACTGAACCCCTAGGGACCTAGTTTCTTAGTCACAGCTTGGAAACATTTGATATCCCCACCCTATAACCATATATACAATTACTGAGTATAAAGAGATGAATGCACATATGCTTCCATGATGGCCTTGGGGACTGTCCCACCCTTGGAGACTTAACCCTTGGATCATAACTTCGAAATGGTAAAGATCTCCACCCCAAAACTATATATATACAATTGTTGGGCATAAAGAGACGAATGCAGTCAGGATATTAGAATTGACCCCAGGGTCTGCCCCACCGTTGAAGACTTAACCCTTGGGTCATAACTTTGAAACGGTTGAGATCCCCACCCCAAAACTATAAATACAAATGCTGGGCAAAAAGAGACGAATGCAGTCATGATATTAGAACTGATCCTGGGGTCTGGCCACAACCCTAGGGACCTAGTTGCTGAGTCACAGCTTGGAAACAGTTGAGATCCCCACCCCATAACCATACAGATACTATAAGGATTGGCCTTGGGGTCTGGCATATTCTCTTGGATCTCATTTGGAGAATATTTTTCCATGATTGCTTAGATATCCAGGTGAGCGATACAGGCCCTCTGTGCCTCTTGTACAAGATTACGAGAATAACAACTATTTCTCAATCCCCAATGAGGTCAGAATTGACCCTTAATGCTCCTAGACCTTTGACCTGGAGTATCCTTTGCCAAAGGGGATTAAACTTTGTATAAACAGAGGGTGTGGCTCCCCTGGGGGCAGAGAGATGGGGCCTCAATAGGGGAAATTTAGGTTAATCATTTAAAATTCTTCTCTTCTGTACCAATGGAGGGATTTTAACCAAATTTAGTCTTGAGCATCCTGGGGAAGAGGAATCACTTTTGTATAAAGTAAGGGTGTGGCTCCCCAGAGAGCCGAGGGAATGGGCCAAAAAGGGATAATTGTGCCGTATTGCTTAAATTGACTACTTCTCTGAATCAAAGTCATAGATATCAACCATATATTTGGTTTGGAGCATTTTCGGTGGTTGAGGATTCAAAATTGTACCAGTTGAAAGGCTAACCCCTAGGTCTGAGGGGCGGGGTCAAAAAGAATATTTAGCTTGGACATTATGGAGATCCCCACCCTATAGACATGTAAACCATTGCTGAGCATCAAGAGACAAACACAATCATGATAAAAGAATTGCCTCTAGGGTCTGGCCCCACCTCTAGGGACTTAGTTTTTGTACCAGAACTTTGAAATGGTTGAGATCCCCACCCCATAACGATATGTAAGTTTGACAGGCATAAAGAGATAAATACAATTGACCTCTGAGGCTCTTGTTTACAAAAGATATCCAAAAACATAGTATTGATCATATTTCAATTAAATTGCTTTGAAGCATACTTTTTGGGGGCATGCAAAAATGTCATATAAAGGGAGGTGTTGTCCTTCAGGATGCTTTGAGATGAAGCTCGGAATGAGAAAACATTTACCACATACTGGACAAGTGTCGTAGTCATTTCATTCCCCATCTGAAAGGTTCCCTGGGCAGCAAAACAGGCCCTCTCAACCTCTTTTGTACATGGCATTATAACACTATACAACTTGTTGAGTTATCTACATGGCGCAGTAACACTGTGACAGCTTATTATCACAGTAAATTAGTTTATTAATGACAATGTTGCTCAGAAATGCTCTGTAGCAGAGTTCTTTTGGTTCTATGCATTGCTCATAACTTTATGGCTCATAATTTCGAACTTGAATGCTTCCATCTTCTTGTCCAATCCACAAAAATCTGTTGTAGAGAGTTATTGCTGTGGGTCCTTTCAGTCCATCCCATTCCCTGAGCAGGAACTTTTCAAACTCCCAATTCTCGTTTAGTAGGTGCAGTGCACTGTTCCCATAGTCTGCAATTATGATCTGTTCCTTGTTATCGCAACAAATTCCTCTTGGGTCAAATTTTACTTTAGGCCTGGTTCCAAGGTTACCTGTATACTTACATTTACATACATAGTCCAACCAAAGAGTTTCTTCGCTCTGTTGTATTGCACCCCCTTCTTGACTTTTCCCCAAGAAACATGTTTTGCCACTGTGTTGCTCAATCCTGTACATTTGGCTGGCATCTCTATCGGTTGCATGGAATGCTTCTCGAATAGCAATTCCTGATGAATCAAGTTCATGGAGTACGCAGCATATGACTTTTTGTTGTTTAATATCAGTAGTTTCACATCTAGAGCTGATCAATACATTGTCTCCATAAGTGAGAGCTACACTTCTAACTGTGCCTCCACCGACATCATCTAGTACATAGATGTCGCCTTTCAGGTTACAGCGCTTCACCTGTGTACCTGTACACAGATAGATACAGTTATTACTAACCTGAGTTATATCAAGAACACCTGAGGCAATAAGTTTTGCTGGTAACATCTGATGAACATCCAACTGAACTTGATACAGTTCACAGTCACCCAACAACACGAAGGCTGTTTGCATGTCGATTGGGGATATCTTAGTTATCGCTGAAAACCCAAGATTACTGTTTGAGAAGTTAGGCTTATATATATTGACAAGTTTCATGTGCTTGTCAGCATCCTCCAGCTCCTTATGCTGTTCCTTTATTGTGCCAAACATATTTTTGACATCTGCTTCAGTGACTCGTTGACCGATATCAAAGTTAACAACAGAGTTGATGTCCACTGGTTGTGTGTACGCCTGGATCAATTTCAAATCTCTCATGACTTGCTGCATTTCCTCTTGATGTGTATGCAAGAAAGATTCTGGATCACTTCGGTGCTCCTCCAACAACGACAAACATCTTAATGACACTGATTTCTGGTCACTAAGAAGGTTAAGTTCCTGGTCATGCAAGCGTTTTGAATGTATGAGCAGGCTTTCCTTTTCCTTTTCAATTAGTTGCCCTAGTTCTTCAGACCGGTTTGCAATGGCTGTAGAAGTTTTGCTCTGGTGATCAGTCACGGTAGCTTTGTGTCTGTTTATCAATTCAATTTGTTCACTGATCCTTTTACATAGTTCGTCCTCACCTTCATTTTCCATCAGCTCTTTGAACTCCTTTTTCTTAACCTCAAGAATTTGGGTAGGTTTGCACAGCTTGTGCTGTCCGTGGTTGTTTTCTATCATACATGTCATACATACACCCTCTTCGCAGGAAGTACAAAACAAGGCCACCTCCTCTTCGGGATGTGTATTACAGGTTGGTATCTTGGGAACTTGTGCAGCCATGTCTTTTCTGTTTTGTCGACTGCTGTGACAAGAGATGCAAAAGAAAATATTTATAATAATGGTAACCCTATTAATCAGTAATTGATAAATCAGGAGTTGGTGTTGCATATACCAAACAATTGATTTATCACTAATGTACATCCATTATGGGTTACCATTCAATACATGATACTAATCCAATGGTCATTCAACTATTACCAATGTCTAGCAGTTGAATAGGCAAACGATACAAGTAGTACATTTAGTATCACAATGGAGATGTCATGAACTTTTTTTGAAGTATTGCAGAAAATTCCAAAATTAATTTTTGTTAGCTCACCAAGATTATATTGCCTAGATACAATCTTTAGTTATACCCCCTGCAACAAAGTTAGGGGAGGGGTGTATACTGGAATCACTCTGTCTGTATGTCTATCTGTCCGTCTGTCTGTAGACAAAAAAGTTGTACCTCCTACTCCTCCTAGGTTTATGCATGGATTTTAAAGAAACTTTACACACATGTTGAACTTGTGTCTCCCAGAACGCCATTATGTTCCTTCAATATTTAACAGTTATGGCCCTTGACTTCTGTAGACGGTACATTACATTACTGAAATGGCTATATATATATAATTCTCCGAAAACGTTAGGTATGTATATACATTTACATTGGAATGTTGTAGGCAATAATGAAAGCTACTCTTTTGACACCTTTCTGAGGTCAGTGGGTCAAAGGTCAAAGGTCATGAATGAATTACGTTATTGAAATGGCTAAATATCTCGGAAATGGTAATTATTTTGTATACACATATACATTGGAATATTGTAGGGATTAATGAAAGCTACTCTTCTGACAGCTTCCGAGGTCTTAAGGGCTGAGGTCAAAGGTCACAAATGAATTGCATTACTGAAATGGCTCATTATCTCGGACACAGTAGGTATTTTGTATACACATATACATTACAGTATCGTAGCCAATTATGAAGGCTATATTGTGACAAACTTCCTAGGTCATGAGGTCAAAGGTCACAGATGCATTATGTTACTGAAATGGCTAATTATCGCAGAAATGGTAGGTATTTTGTATACACATACCTTGGAGTATATGTAGCATTGATGCAAGTTACATTGTGACAAAATTCCGAGGTCATTGGGTCAAAAGGTCACAGTAGTGGTGTTTGTCTTTTCCATCGGTCTGTCAGTACGACATCTGAGGTTAGACTTTTTCATGACCCTTGATTTTTCTATGTTTTTTTTACTTATTTATTTAGCACCTACAGGCGAAACACGCAGCCGTAATGCGGGGGTTATTAGTTAGCCTATAGGCAACAGTTCCAGTTTATTGTGGCAATGAGGCAACTTTCATCATCTGTTTTTTTACCAGTAAATGTCTTAAGAATCATGAGGCGGAAGGTAAGGGTAGTTGATATTTAGCCTCACCGTCAAAGATCTCTGCTGATCAGCCATGGGAGTCAAGATATTGGCCTATACTTTTCAGAGGTGAACAAACCATTCAAATTCAAATTTGTTAATATAAATGATGAAACCAAATTATAACAGACATGGACTTTGGGATGAGGTAGATTATCATTGCAGCATTAATGAAGTAAGACATCATATATATATAGTACTTAAAAATACAAGAAAGCTGTCATATTTGATTTTTAGCTCACCTGGCCCAAAGGGCCAAGTGAGCTTATGGCATGGGGCGGCGTTCGTCGTCCGTCCGGCGTCAACTTTTTACTTTTAACAACTTCTTCTCAGTAACCAATTAAAAGTCCTAGGGTGATGATATCTGGTCAGAAGCATGCTTGGATGAAGGGCTACCAAGTTTGTTCAAATAAATAACCTTGATTTATATTCAAGGTCAGAGGGGTCAAATATGTAAAAATCTTTAAGCAACTTCTTCTGAATAACCGAGAGGCCTAGGGTGATGATATTTGGTCAGATGCATGCTTGGATGAAGGGCTACCAAGTTGGTTCAAATAAATGACCTTGATTTATATTCAAGGTCACAGGGGTCAAATATGTTTAAGACCTTTCAGCAACTTCTCCTGAATAACTGAGAGACCTAGGGTGATGTCATTTGGCCAGTAACATACTGTGATGAAGGGCTACCAAGTTTGTTCAAATAAATGACCTTTCCTTATATTCAAGGTCACAGGGGTCAAATATATCTAAAACCTTTAAACAACTTCTTCTGAATAACCAAGAGGCCTAGGATGATGATATTTGGCCAGTAACATGCTTGGATGAAGGGCTACCAAGTTTGTTCAAATCAATGACCTTGATTTATATTCAAGGTCACAGGGGTCAAATATGTTTAAAACCTTTCAACAACTTCTCCTGAATAACTAAGAGGCCTAGGGTGATGGCATTTGGCCAGTAACATACTGTGATGAAGGGCTACCAAGTTTGTTCAAATAAATGAAATTCATCCATTTTCAGGGTCACAGCTAGGGATCAAATATGTTTTTAACCTTTAAACAACTTCTTCTGAATAACCGAGAGGCCTAGGGTGATGATATTTGGCCAGTAACATGCTTGGATGAAGGGCTACCAAGTTTGTTCAAATAAATGAACTTCATCCATTTTCAGGGTCACAGCTAGGGATCAAATATGTTTTTAACCTTTAAACAACTTCTTCTGAATAACTGAGAGACCTAGGGTGATGATATTAGGCCAGTAACATGCTGGGATGAAGGACTACCAAGTGAATTACCTTCACCCATATTCAAGGGCACAGTGGTCAATAGATATTTAAATCTTTAAATCATTTGTTCTGTATAACCAAAAGGTCCAGGGTAATGATATTTTGTCAGAAGCATGCTGGGGTTGAAGACTAAAAACTCTGTTCAACCTAATGTCCTTGTTCGACATTCAAGGTCACAGGCATCATATGTTTAAATCTTTTAATAGGTTCTTATGAATCAAACACTGATATTCTGCCTGTAGCTGTATTTTAGTCAACTTTTAAGATTACAAGTGTGAGATTAATACCTGGTGAGCGATGCAGGCCCATTGGGCCTCTTGTTTGTATGAATGATAAAAATTCACTCAGGTGTGACAAGTTAACCATACATTTCAAATTAGACTATATAGTTATGGTCATTTGCATCATTTAATTTCAGTTAAATATGTTCATGTTGAATACAAAACTCTGCATCTGGTTGGAGTCTTAAGAACTATTCCAACCTTTGATTTAGAAGAGTTCAAATGTGTCTTCAGGGGTTAATGAGTTAAGAGAAAAAAAATGAAAAAAACCCCAGACAAACTGTTTAAATTTCTACATATTAAGAAACAAAAATTCTCTTAAAAGACACAAACTACCACCCTTAAATTATTGTCAACTTACCAGGCTTCAGGAAGATCCTCACAGGGACTTTTTATATTGAATACACTAGACGAATGCACATTCCTTGTGCAACGACTCGTTGACTTGAATTGGGCTGTTCAGAAATGTGTCGGGAGAACTAAAAGGGTAGTGACGTAGATTAAATTGGCAGTGCTAAGAATATAAAAATATGAGAAGTAGGCATTATATACTCGATTGAGTTTATTTCTAGGTCACTGGTTTGGTCACATTCCAAAGAGCGCTTACATATTATTCTGAATAAAACAATGCAGTCAGATTGTACGCCTTCAAATAATAAGAAATATGTCACATGGTTCTTTACAAAAAATGTCTGTGACATACTCACATTTGTTAAAGAAATAATCAATATATATGGTGGAATATATGATTAGGGTGACACCATTGATGAAATATTAACCAAGGCCACATCAACCTGCGTTGGTTATTTTATGATATACTGGTACCAACATATGTCATTTCTATAGATCTGTTCTAGTGCATTGTAAAATGGGTGGTGCAGAAAAGTCGTTATTTGGCCATATTGATTTAACTGACTTCATTTCTGGAACAAACAGATGGATTTCAACCATATTTGGTTGATAGCATTCTCAAAACTGTACAAGTTGAAGGGCTGACTCCTGAGATTTTACGATTGTATCCAAAATGTGTATTTACCTGGTACTAGTATTTGTTACTTGGAAGTTATTAAGATCCCCAATGTTTGACCATTTATACGATTGCTGAGTAGGAAGAGACAAATGCACTGGCCCCACCATAGGAGACTTACATCCTGTGTCATAACGGTGTCCCCACCCCATAGTCATATATAAAATTGCGGGGCATAGAGATAAATCACAATCTTGATATAAGGAGAACACTGGGGTCTGGCCGCACCCTGAGAGATTCCCATCCTATAACACCATACTGTAAAATCATAAATTTTCGTGGGACATTAATTTTCGTTTCTTTCATGGATAACAAAAATCCACGAAATTAAATCCCCCGAATACAAAAAAATTGTATGATATAGATAGGGGAAAATCAGAAATCAGCGAAATATAATGTCCTTGAAAAAGGCTATTATATGAAAACCACAAAATGTTAACCCCACGAAAAGAAATGATTCTACAGCAAATAACTATATATACAATCATGATATTAGAATTAACTCTGGGGTCTGGCCACACCCCTATAGGGACTTGAGTTTGAGTCATTATATTGAGAACCGTATCCTTTAACAATATCTATAAACAATTTTCAGGTCTGTATCCCATAACAATATCTATAAACAATATTGTTTGCACACATTTGACAGGACTTATTATGTATGGCAAATAATCAAACTTGGTATCAACATATTTTTAGCAGATGAGCTTGGTATCGTGTGTTGTCCGTCGTCCTTCGTCCCTTAATTTTTTCTTTGAGAGACTTCTTCTTAATAACTGGAGGCGATGGTATTATGCCATTAGGCACCTGGGACAGAGTGCTATAAAGTTTCCTCAAATAAATGACCTTGACCTACTTTAAAGATCACAAGTATCAAATGTGTTTAAAACCTTTAAATATCTTCGTTTGAATAACAAAAAGGCCTAGAGCAACGCTATTTGGCCAGTAGGTACCTGGGACAGAGTGCTATAAACTTTGCCCACATAAATGACCTTGACCTGCTTTCAAGGTCACAGGGGTCATATATGTAAATGTCTTTTAACAACTTCTTCTGCATTTCATATATGGAAATATTTGCAAAAGTACAAAAGTACCTTTATTAAGAATACTTTCCAATGATTGCTCAAATATCCTGGTGAGCGATACAGGCCCTCTGGGCCTCTTGCATTGTTTGTCTGTGGCCCAGTGGATACTTTGGTTTCCCTCCACAACCAAAACCTGGCATGTCCTTAAATGCCATAGCTGTTAATAGGCTGTAAACCAAAACAATTCACCGTACCAAATAGTGTTTATCCTTTATTAAGGGGATAGCGTTTGGTCGATGACTGAAGCAGGCACTGTCATAGGGTTTATTTCATCTGGAACACTTTACTCACTCTCGTGGAATTTTGCCTGATTTCCTCCTAGTATATGAAAAATCAACCCTTTCATCACTGTAGACCATAATGGACTCCTCCAGATCAAAGCATTGAAGAGTTTACTAAAGTTACATTGTGGTGAAAGAGTACATGATACATTTTGTGGGGAGTTTTCACATTTTTCATTCGTGTATCATGATAACATCTTCACCCACACTCATAATAGTAAAAAGGTAAAAATAAAACTACAGTTTTATATAGACAGGTAAAACATGAATGAATCATCCCATTGGCCAGAGTTTTCAGCACACAGCATTACTGGGAACTTTAATTTGTTATTGTTGTCGGCTACTTTTGTACCCTGTAAAATATTCATGATTTAATATCATGACTGTGTTTGGTATGAAAAATATCTCCAACTGTTTCAACCTCCTATTACAAAACTTTATTGAGAATTCTGTCACCATAATTTACTTTGTAGATTCCTATTGTGGTAATTATGTTGTTAGGCTGTGATCTGCTAAAAGTTTATTACCAGGGTACTAGAAGTAAAGGAGCACCTATCTAAAAGTTCAGAAAGTAATTGATGCAGAATATGAGCATTTTAACTGTATCATACGGCCTTTTTTTCCATTGCCTAATATTAGTATATAAATGTACCGATATATATATATAGTAATTTGACCTAATAAGCCCACTATGTGCTTACAAAAACATGAGAGGGGTGTGTTTCATAAATCCCTTACATGCTCAACCAAGCCATATTTGACCATGTCTGTATGTGTTCAAACTGACCTCCCCATCCTCGATATCCAGGGGTTTCGTTCACTTTCGCTCTCTACACCCCTGGAATATGTCTTAGCCAAATCGAAGGCTCAGTGTGCACCACCTTGTTGACGAGACAAGAAGACTAGTTTGATCCTTTGATGTACATCAAAAGAATCTCATGGTCCTGTAAGGTAAAAATAGTGTGGCCTCTTTGTACTTTTATTATCTTCAAAGGACAGGTATCATCAGCCTAGCCATTGGTCAGTTTTTGTATTTGACACCAATCAAATAGCTATCTTTATGCCTTCAATTTTTCTATGACATATTCCAGGGGCGCAGAGATTGTACATGGCGTAACCCCTGGGTGTCGAGGATGCTGACCTCCCAAACATTTCTGCAATCTTTCAATGGACGAATCAAATATCTTTTATGGACACAATTGACCTTATCTTGAATCAGAATATGATGCTAGACAACTGGCTTATGTTACCAAGTAAAGTAAACATAGCATAAGTTCTTTGAACATTAGACTGAAGAGTATATTGGCAGATCAATTTGTAATCAACTTTTTTATGGGTTTCTATAAAGCACATCCATCTTCTTTCCCAGAAAAAAAAAGTGTGGTGTGCTTATATGGGCAGGGTGTACTTATTAGGTCTATTACAATACTTAGTAGTGTTTCTGGCTTTCTGCCTCTTACTTGAGTGTCAATAATATTGCTTCTTACCTCAGTGAGTAAAACTGGAGTTCTGTATGATAATATTGTACACACCAAAAAAATTAATGTATACAGGACACATACTTGGTAATAGCTAGGAAACAGACATTTATTTTTATCTTAATCTTTAAGATGTCCCGCTTGGCTGCCAATAGTAAGAGCGCTTTTAGATAGAGGATTTGGTTGAGTGGTCAGAGTGTGACCGTTAATGTAAAATTGGATAGGAAACCGTTTTGAGTGATGATATCATCAACAAAGCCGTATAGAAAATGTGAAAGTCAGCGAAATTGTGTAAGGGCCTGACTAAAATGTTTTACGATTAGTTCACTGACATATCTAAAGGTAAATTTTTGGCAGATAAAATATACAGGTAACTGCAACATATACCAGGTATGAAGAAAGTAAATCCCAATATTTGACGACTATAAGTATATCAAAATGTTCATTCTTAGGTTATATGGTATAAATGATCCTGCCAGGAATGTAGCTATATGTATGGTAGATATCTGAATTATTCACAATTGTGAGGTGTGCTTACATTGAAACTCTAATAGAACAATATACCAATGTTTTTCACTTGTATTTTTCACTCGTGAAAAAATATCGGTATTCTGCCATATTTGTGAAATTCAAATGGGTTTCAATAGGAAACCATTCAATACCCTCTAGGTACTGTGTACAAAAGGCAATTCACAGAATATAAGTACAAAGTAGAAGTTTTCAGTGTCCAAGGCTTTTAACTAATACACCCCTGAAGACACATTTGAACTCTTCTAATTCAAAGGTTGGAATAATTCATTATGAAACTTCAGGGATGAATATGTTAAAGATGCTGGAAGAGAGTATTAAATCTGGACTGGGTGGAAGTGTCAACGATTATAAGATCACTTGGACAGCAGGACAAAGGCGAACTATGCTGTACCATGGCATTCGTCATTCATAATTGTCATTAACTCATTCACCCCTAAAAACACATTTGAACTCTTCCAATTCAAAGCTTGGGATAGTACATTATGAAATTTCAGGGATGAATGAGTTAATTATTTGAAAGTCTACTCCTCCTGACAAGTTGATCCTATTTCAACCAAATTTCTATTAGGCATCCTTGGAACCAGATATTTAAATATTGCATAAAGGAAGTTGTTTCCCCTGGAATCTGCGAGACAGAGCCATAATTGGGAAATATTTGCAATATTATATTTAATGAAGCTATTTTGCTGTGATTGTTAAAACATATCAAGGTGAGAGATACAGGAACTCTGGGCCTTTTGTATTGCTCAGGTGGTGGAGAAATAACTATGTCCCATGGACTTTTCCCAACATGTTACAAAACTCTGGTATATCAACAGTATAACTCTGAATAGACTGATTCTAGTTTCATTATAATACCCTGTGGTAATAGTTTACCTGTATGTAATCTGATTGTAGGTGTATTATATCTAGTAATGTATAATCTGTTCCCATCAAAGGATACAGGCTTAAATAAATAAAACATCCACATACTAGTTTTGTGTGATATTTTGTGACAAGCCTATAGAGCTCAGATTTTGTAACAAAACATTATGTCGGACATAGTTTTCTGTACATTGAAATTTTAAGGTGACTTGATGCTAATATGAATCATTTGAACGAGTTTTTACTGATTAAAACAAAACAAACTCAATATTAACAAGGTCTTGTCACATCTGTGCTTTTTTTCTCCCATAAAGTACTGGTGAGTTTATGTAACAGGGCTATGTCCACTGTCCACTTTTTTTGCATGTGTTGAAAAAACTTTGAGAGGACAGGGTGCTGTTCAAATTGCCTTCATTCATGGTCAGTTCATCCATCTGTCCATTGTCTATCTTTAAAAAGAATATCCTATCATTTTTCTGTATCTAAAATTTCATTGAAGGTAGCTTTGGTCTATAGTTGTGTATGTGATTTGGAGACTGATCAGAAAAACAAGATGGCTGCCAGGCACCCATCTTGGATTTCAACAGTTCAAGTTTGTTATCAGTACTTCCCAAGAAGGACTTGACAGATGTTTCTCAAACTTAAGTTTTCCTCCACCACCAAAATATGGAAATCCTGTAATGACCATAGCTGTTAATAGGATGTAAAACACAAACAAACCAAAACAAACTATATCATTGTGTGTATTTGCAGGGAGACCACTCCAAATGGCGGTGACAGTTCTACAAACAACAACACAGTGGACGAACAAAATGGAGAGAATGGATATGTCAGAAGTATGTGCTAAGTGAAAAAAATTGTATGTAGAAATTATAACATGGTGGTCACATTCTGAAAAGTCATTAAATATGAACAGGGAGACAATTAAATTAATCAAGAAAGTCATGTAAGTTTACAAAAGGACTGGGCAAGTAGTTTTATTCATGCGTATGCCTTGAAAAGTCCTTGATTTTATATAACACTTTGTCAGAATACAATGTATTACCAATATGCATTAAATTGCAACTGGAATGAATTTTGGGATATATTCCAGGTTAAAAATAGTGTACATCAATCCAGCAGAGTTATGTCATAACATTTGTGCAAGGAACTCCGTTTCTGTCCATTTAGATGATGCACAACTGTGTGCAAAAGGTATAGAGTAGTTTAGCCAAGTGTAAAAAGGTGAAGAGTAGTTTAGCCAAGTGTAAAAAGGTGTAGAGTAGTGTAGTCAAGTGTAAAAAGGTGCAAAGTAGTTTAGCCAAGTGTAAAAAGGTGCAGAATAGTTTAGCAAAGTGTAAAAAGGTGCAGAGTAGTTTAGCCAAGTGTAAAAATGTGTAGAGTAGTTTAGCCAAGTGTAAAAAGGTGCAAAGTAGTTTAGCCAAGTGTAAAAAGGTGCAGAATAGATTAGCCAAGTGTAAAAAGGTGGAGAGTAGTTTAGACAAGTGTAAAAAGGTTAAAGAGTAGTTTACCCAAGTGTAAAAAGGTGCGGAGTAGTTTAGCCAAGTGTAAAAAGGTGTAGAGTAGTGTAGTCAAGTGTAAAAAGGTGCAAAGTAGTTTAGCCAAGTGTAAAAAGGTGCAGAGTAGTTTAGTCAAGTGTAAAAAGGTGTAGAGTAGTTTAGCCAAGTGTAAAAAGAGGTAGAGTAGTTAGCCAAGTCTAAAAAGGTGCAGAGTAGTTTACCCAAGTGTAAAAAGGTGCAGAGTAGTTTAGCCAACTGTAAAAAGGTGTAGAGTAGTTTAGTCAAGTGTAAAAAGGTGCAGAGTAGTTTAGTCAAGTGTAAAAAGTTGTAGAGTAGTTTAGCCAAGTGTAAAAAGGTGTAAAGTAGTTTAGCCAAGTGTAAAAAGGTGCAGAATAGATTAGCCAAGTGTAAAAAGGTGGAGAGTAGTTTAGCCAAGTGTAAAAAGGTGCAGAGTAGTTTAGCCAAGTGTAAAAAGGTGCAGAATAGTTTAGCCAAGTGTAAAAAGGTGGAGAGTAGTTTAGCCAAGTGTAAAAAGGTTAAAGAGTAGTTTACCCAAGTGTAAAAAGGTGCAGAGTAGTTTAGCCAAGTGTAAAAAGGTGCAGAATAGTTTAGCCAAGTGTAAAAAGGTG